>NC_073303.1:71858558-71938558 GCF_027595985.1 Sorex araneus
AACATGTTGATTTCTACCTCCCCTCCCCCCTCCCCCTGCTTTTCGCATCTGAAAGTGGTTAGTAGGAAAGGAATAACTAGCCTGTGAGCCTTTCCAAACACCAACAGACAAGACCTGTGCATAATATTTAGATAAAGCTTATGGAAGTTTTCATATATATATATATATATATATATTATATCCATATAGTGTCATAAGAAAGATGTTCCATCCTAAAGCATCAATCCCTAAACTTTTGAAACAAGGTTAAGTTTTCAATGCTTCTTGTTCCTAGAAAAAGCAGCTCGGCATAGCTCATGTAAGCTATGGCTCATCACCTGCAAAAACAAATGACACTTAATTTACCTCAGCAAACCAGACATGAAAGATTCAGAAGATGAGATTCTTGAGTACCTGAGGACCAACTTTTCTTTCCTTCACAGAGACACCGAAAAAGACACTCAATTCTGGACTGACACAGAAATATTACTGTGCCTTCAAATACACCAACACCAAGCAAAAGGCGCAAAAGGGAAGATGCAATCCAGGAAGTTGGCAATCTCCAGTCCTAGCCACCCAAACTGCTTGAGGCCACAGGAAAGAAGAGAGATAGACAGACTGACAGGCAGGCAAGGGGCAGAGACAGATAGAGTAGGGTATGGTTGTGTAAGCGAAAGACAGAGACATGGTCTCTGCTTATGTGGGTTAGAGAGGTTAGCTAGCATTCGCAATGATCACACGTTGCAACACATCAAAATACTTTCCAGAGAGCAAGGAAGAACAATCAAACATTTTTTTCTCATGCAAATCAAGCAAGCTTCCACTCCAATTGGTGTCCAACCCATGTCACTTCTAAGATTTTGATCTTTGATATATTTACTAATATATAATCACATGTCATTTTCTGCACAGCCCATTAAGCCTTCTTCCCTTACCTACTGGGAGTCAGTATGCTTGGGGATTCAAGTGAATTTCAGAAATGGCACCAATAAAAGGAGCAAAGGCTATTTAACAATACATTTCCTTGTGTCTCAAATCAGCACCGTCTAACACAGAAGCCTTAGTTTCTTGTCACTCCATCCTGTTAAGAACAGCAGGCCACGGCCATTCAGGCTGCCCCATCAACTGTGAGTTCGAGCCACTTTCAGATTAAAAACAACAACAACAAAAAAACCCTTACTTTTTCCGACAACCCATCTTCACCCTATGTTGCACCACCTAAAGCTTGCAGGCGATGCTCTACTCAAGAGCAAGCCAAGCATATCAAGAGCGCCTGCAACACTCACAGGCTAATGAACAATGCACAAAAACAAAAGGAACAGCAAGGCTTCTATTATCTGATCTTCCGTAAAACACAAAAACTGCCTTCTCTGGTGCAGAGGAAGTGCCAGGAAGCCTGCAGGTGTGAGCTGTTTAAAAGAAAAGGCTCCGGCTAAATAGATTCTTTGACTGTCAGGGATTAGAGTCATAGCACTAGTGGTAACACACATCTTTCCCTTTAATTTACAAAATTTTCTCACGAGTCTGCAAGAGTTCACCCCATCAGGGGCTTTTGGAGGCCATTGAAATGTCTTAAGTTTTAATTAAGTTGGAGTTGTCAGAAGAAAGCTTTTTTGGCACAGAGTCAGGGTCATTAATTACTGCTATCTTTGTTTCTTTCTGTAAAGAGAAGGATGCTGACTTGTTGGGTTACTTATCCCAGCCTCCATTTTCTACCCCGCAGTTCCCATTCACCTCCAAGTTGGACTTGATTAAGCAGTTTACCAATTACTTCAGTTTTAGGTACAAAGCATTTACACAATCTTAAATCTTAAAAAAAAAAAAAAAAAAAAAAAAGAAAAGAAAAAAGAAAAGCATTTCTCACTAGTGGTTTGGGAGCAGTACTAATGTACCTAGGAAGTGATCAAGACTGCATTCTTACATAGATTTTTGCACTTAAATCTAGTCTCACATTTTCCACATCATTATCTATTCAACATACACATTCATTGTCTCACAACCTGTGACTTTTCCTTTTATGCAGTGCCACTCAATTTTGGAAAATATTTATTTTACCCAATAAAACATAGCCAGAAACATTCAATTTTGCTTGGTATCTTTTTGATCAGGAAAATATTTTTATTGTTTCTTGATAATATCAGATTCCACCACCCCTAATAATGCTTTGTAGATGTAAAAATGCAAGAGTGTTAGGTAATTTGTTAGGGTGGTTCATAGGCCTCTAAAACAAACTTGCTGCTACTAAGGCTATGGACAGTCTGTTAGAACTAATTGAAATGAAAAATACATTTCTAATTTCTAAAATATTACACAGACCTGAATATGTATTTAATTAATTTAATCACATATGTAAAATTCAGATCTCTTTTTTAAAGCACTATGATTTCTGATATTTACCATTTCAAGATAATCTGCTTTGAAGTGTCTCCTTTATAGAATATATTTTATGTTTCCCTTGGGTTTTATACATAATCTTGCTTTTTCTTATTCACAGAAAAATAGCAAAAAGCAAACATTTAAGATTCAAAGGCAAGAATGTAGTTGAGAAATTGCCTCAAAAATTACATATATATGTGATATATTATAATATATTTATATAGAGTGAGTAAACTTGAATCAAGATAGATTTTATCTATCAGTGTGGCTAGAAATCATCTTTGAATTTAGTAACAATTATTATTAAATTTGAATGAAATGAATGAGAAAAAATTGATAAACCTGCACAATTCCAGTCATGGGAATCATCCTTTCTTCCTGGTGAACAGCTACAACTTCAAAGTAATTTTTCCAGTAAGCCCATATTCCCCTGCCATGATTAACAACAAATGTGTCATCACCAAATATGTGGCATTTCAGAAAAAGGGCCATGAATGCTATTATGATAATTATCATTAATTACAATGATAATGACTCATCATTATCTGATGAATCTCAGAGGACAAACTTCTCTGAGTGCAGGATTTGGACTGCACTCTGGCATAAAGAAAGCCAAAATAACCAGTAGGTTCCTTCCTTCTGGTGTGAACACTTTGGAAAACAGAAAATCTTACTTTAATGCTTGTTTTGTATCCCAAAGCTAACCATTTTTCATCATGATAATCTTCAATGTACTAAATCTGAAGTACAGAGGTATGATTTTCTTCTTTTCCATCCCAAAAGTTGTAAACTCCATTGTGATTGCATAGCAAAGGTTATAAAATTTAAACTATACAAACTGTAGATGAAATAAGTTAGATAAGCAAATGTATCTGACTAATTCATTCCCAAAAATTCAAGTTTTCTAAAAATGTGAGTTATAGTCCGATACATTATTTCAAAGCCAAACATTAAAGTGAAACCCATTATTCAGAGTTTAAGAGTATAGAATTTAAACATTTCTTTCTTCTAATCGTTTCTTTCTTTTACAGGGAGAGCTGTGGTTTGCCATCACACCTGATGGTGGTCAGGGGCTCTTCCTGGCTCTGTTCTCAAGGTCATTCCCCGTGGTGCCAGGGACTGGACTCCGGCTTCCAGCAGGCAAAGCCTATGATCAATGTGTTGAGTCAGCTCTCCAATGCTCTTTACGTGTCTTTAGTAGCATCCCGAGATATGCTCAGAGTATGAGAACGATGATCTTTATCACCAAACACCTTGTGAATAGGCTAGAATGTACGCACTTAGGAGTTGAATGAATATAAACAAAAAATGTATGATAGTAAAATATTTGAGAAAATTCAGATCTGAACCAACTTACTAATTGCCACACAAAGAAGTAATATTGACATATGTGTGAGTGTATATACGTTTTTTTTATTATTTTAGTTTGGAGGCCACATCATACAGTCCTCAGGGCTTGCTCAGGGCATACTCCTGGCTCCAAGCTTTTCTCTCTGGCCCTTCTGTGCTATTTTAAATCATCCAATTGTCCTGGAGAGCCAATCTAATTACTTCCAGTATATCTGAAGTTACTGGAATCTATTTTTTTTTTTATTCAGGGGGATGGGGTGCAGGTCACACCTGGATGTGATCAAGATTTACTCTTGGCTCTGTGCTCAAAGATGACTCCTGGTGGCATACAAAAGACCCCATGCTGTGCCAGGGATCTAACCCAGGCCTGCTACCTGCAAATCTGACTTACCCAGTATACTGTCTCTCCCCTCCTGGAATCCACTTTTTAAAGATTCTACAAACATGTGGTATACACTTGACAGGAAGCATTAGACTAGATGAGAGGTGCTGAGGATGCAAACCAAGCATAGCATTTCCTCAGGGAGAGTGTCCTTGGGGAGGGGGAGGGCTAATCAGGAAACAAGATGATAAAGTTCAACCTAACATAGTAGGTTTCTGTGGGCAGGGAATAGGAGATTCCACAGAGTAGAGGAAGGACATCCCTGAGTATCAATTCTTCAAAGTGGTAATACTAGTTTTTAATCTAACATACCAGTCGTCAGTTGAGCTAATGTGGATAGTCGGTAGAAAGGCACAAGCACATGGACCAGAAAGTGGAAGAGACAGGTGGTATTTTGCCTGTACTGAACAAAAAGGCTGGAGAGATTTATTGAGATTAGAATATGAAGTGCCTGGATGAGGAAGTGGAATGGATTAAACAGGGGATGATCACCAGCGGCCCCACAATATAGGGAGGAGGAGAAAAGAAAGACTTCGGAAGGGGAAGGAGAGAAGAGATAGATGAGAAGCAATGGATTCATGTACATCAGTGGTGCTAAGGAAAAATAGAATTCTAAATATCCAGACCACAGAGTCAATAACAGCAAAATCATGAGACAAAAACTACTAACCAAACATAAAAGGTGCCTGCCTGTCCAGATGGCAGGCCGGGCTGGGGTGGGGTTGAGGTAGGAGAGACCCTGGGGACACAGGTGGAGGAGGGAAGTTGATGCCACCATCAGTCCAGGTGAAGGAACACTGAATGTTAAAAACCCAACTATGAATAACTTTGTAACTTGCAGTGCTTTAATAAAATAAAATTTGCGGGGGTGGGGAAAAATCATCAAATGAAAGATTGAAAAAAAATATTCTTACATAGATAGTTCAGACCAAGGGCAGATGCCCTACTTTGATTAAATCAGAAGCATTTTTTTCCTCCTTTTTTTGGTCTTTTTTTAGGACTTCTATTGTGTTCTGCTTAACTTTTTTGTTGAAGGATCTCCAAGATCACCTAAACATGGGTTATCAAATTATTTTTTATATCACAGACATGCCCCTTATCCATGAGGTATAAATTCCAAGACCACTGTACATGTCTAAAATCTTGAACGTGTAGAAACTTATATGTATAGTGTTTCTTTGTACATATATACCTATGATAAAGTTTGATTTATAAGTTTGGCACTATGAGAAATTAACCACAAATACTAATAATAAAAAAACAATTACAATTTTTTAAAAAAGACCATGAAGTGCCTCAAATGGACTCACATTCTCAATGAACTGAATGGTGTGAGCAGTCACGGAAGCATGTGAAGAGGTAAATAGGTAAGTTGCATGTGATAATTCTCAAAGACCTCTGAGGTTTTGGCATATTGTCTGGATTGCCCAGAGCAATTCTCCTTTTCACTCATTCCCTACTCTTTCCTTTTGCTGAGTACTGTTATGTGCAAGTTGCTATTTTAATACTGCACCCTTGATTTCAGGAAATCCTCACTGTGTAGCCTGTAAAACAGGTATTATCTTAATCTTCATTTTAGAGGAATGAGGACTCAGGCAGGCAGAACATTTTATCCAAAGTCACTGTATTATTGATAATACTATGGAGGATCAGGTGGAGGGTCTGCACATTTACCAACACAGCACATTTCCTGCCTCAAGCATTTCATGCAGTGGCACCTCAAATTCAACAAGTGTCTCATTCCATAAGTTAAACAGATTATGTTTCCTATTCTTTATCATACACACCTATGCAAAATACACCTTCAGTTTCTCCATCTATTATTTTCCCCATGTTTTGCCACAATCGCATCCTGTTAGTCCTATTCCTTCTAATCCATTCAAACAATAACCAGGGGCTGGAGTGATAGCACACTCCAGGTAGGGCATTTGCCTTGCACGAGGCCGACCCAGGTTTGATTCCCAGCATCCCATATGGTCCCCTGAGCACTTCCAGGAGTAACTCCTGAGTGCAGAGTCAGGAGAAATCCCTGTGCATCGACAGGTGTGACCTGCCCAAAAAATAAAAAGCAAACAATAACCAAACAGCCTTGTGAAAGCAATATGGTTCTTCAACTAGTAATTTATCAAGCATGAGCACTTATGGCTGCACTGCTTTAGGTGCTAGGATTAAAACATGAAATAAAACAAAATTCTGCCCTCAAAGAACCTAAATTCAAGGAGGAAAGAAGAAACAAAATTCTCAGAACCATGAGAATTTGAGTACTTATAAGCACTGTGAAGAAAAAATAAAATAGAAAAAAGTAGAAAAGGCAAAATGATGAAGGAATATATACTTAAAAAAACTTGCTGTTTAATAAATTCATTTACCTAATTAACAATTCTCAATAGTTTTTCTTTCTCATATAAGCAAACCAAAATTAATTTGCGTGACTCTAAACAGAGACTGTATAGTTAGGCTTTTCCAGGCTTTCCCAGAACACCGTTTAACAGCCTCTTCCCTTTACTAATGGGTTTACACTCCACTAAAATATTTTCAGCTTTGATGATTAGCTACGTGATATGGCTTCAATCCAAAATTAGTTTGGATTTATTCATTTTTATCACTTACACACTTTACATTATTGGATATGGTGGAAGACAATATGACTTTTTAAAATAACTCTCTGGTTTCTAACTTGTGCAAGTGAAAGAATTATTGACACGAATGTGAGATGTATTAATGAACAGTTTGCTGAATAGGATATGCTCTGTCTTACACTGAATGTGAGATGCCTATGTGATATATTGATAAATAGTAGGTACAGCAAAAATGTGCTTATTTTAAATAGAATCTGGATCAATTTGGGCCCTAGAAAACTTTTTTAAAAATTCTTGTCTGGTAGATTGGTGATTTAAAATATACGGTCCTCATTTTGCCTTTGTTATCTCAACTTTTGGCAAGCAATGATCAGTTTATACAGAAATAAAACATTATTTGAGGCCAAAACCACATTCTCCTGTTTTGTTTCCACAAAAGAATATCCTGTTCAGCAATCTGAACAACAAGAACAAAGTCTGAGAACATCAGCTTAAGATGACAGGAGAAAATCTATATATGATATTTGGTTTGAGGCATTATCTAAGAACTTATTTTTAAGAACCTTGCCCTATGTACTTATAGACAGTGGACAGTAACATTCATAATAATTTACATAGAAATTAAAATCGAGTAACTTTG
Source organism: Sorex araneus (assembly GCF_027595985.1). Taxonomy (NCBI): domain Eukaryota; kingdom Metazoa; phylum Chordata; class Mammalia; order Eulipotyphla; family Soricidae; genus Sorex; species Sorex araneus. Next base: position 71,865,865 of record NC_073303.1, read on the forward strand.
ATTACATAGGAGTGCAAAGATAAATAAACCCAGGGAAAGCCTCAGATACTACCAATTTAAAAGTTAATGTAATACATATAAAATAATTTCACAAAATGAAAATAGATGCATTCTCTATTTTAAAGACATCTTTGGAAAGATCATTCATATATTATATCTCTTCCTTCTTGATTCTTTTAGTTGCTCCTGTTTTGTCTCTTTCATTATTGTCTAACATCTTAATACATAAATATACAGTTTTCACTGGGCACTTGCATCCAAATTTCCTCCACATCATTTCATTTTCTAGCATGGGTTAATCTACTCTCTTGATACAGATTAAGATCCCAAACAATGACCTTTATCCCTCAATTTGTATCACATCTTTAACAAACCCCAAGTTAATTTTATCCTATGGCTTCTACCCTTTTTTTCAAATTCTGCAAGTACCAGTCCAAACATAAGTTGCCATTCTACTCTGGTACTTCTTTGTGCCTTCTATATGTATCAGATTACATTAAATATCAGAAACATGGGCCCTGAGTGATAGTACAGCCTTAGGGCATTTGCCTTTCATGGGGCAGACCTGGGTTGTATCCCCAGTATCCCATATGGTCCCTCGAGCCTGCCAGGAGTGACCCTGAGTACAGAGCCAAAGTAAGCTCTGAGCAGCGCAAAGTGTGGCTTCCAAACAAACAAAAATCAGAAACATGGTCATCAATTGAGATATCTTTCTCTTCCCTGACCTGGGCATCTTAAAAATTGTACTTATCTATTTACATAGGGATATGGGGATTTGGCCACAAAGAGTGATGCCCTGGGCTTGCTCATGGTTCTGTGCTCAGAGGTCATTCATGATGGTGCTCAGGAGAACAAATCTGGTGCATAGGGTTCGAACCAAGTTGACTGCATAAAAGGCAAGCACTGTAACCCCTGTACCAGCTCCCTGACCCTGCGTTCGCCTATTTTAACACTGTGATAGTCTTTCACTCTTTTTTGCCACTTCTCCCATTTCCCCTATCAACACTCTTTACTTCTTGATAAAATGCTGACATCATTTCCTAAACGGTGTATTTAAGTCCGTCAAAGGTGAGAACTTAGCATGACAGGAAGGACCATGACTATTTATGACAATTTTCTGCTACATTTGTTACTATTTATATTTTATGTTATTATTTACTAATATAAACATATTCCTAAATCATGTTATACCAATCCTGTCATTGGTAACATCAAAATATTTGCCAAATTCCCAAATTCTAACATATAATTTATTCTAGCATAGAATTTACTCTAGTATATGATTCATTGCTTGTGAACTGCACATTCCGTTTTTGTTCTCTATGTGCCCTCACACATACAACAAACCTCAACTCTTAATTATTTCTATTAAATACCTACAAGTCATTACCCGATCCCTGTGCCTTTGTTCATACTCTTACATTTTCTACCTTTTCACTCTCTTGCAGTGTTCAGGAGCGACTCCTGGCTTTGTGATTGGGACTGACCCCTTCAATGCTCAGGGGACTAGATGTGGTTCTGGAAATAAAATTGGGGCTAGCTATACACCTAGCAACCACCTTCACACCTATATTATCTTTCCAGTCCAATATACTTGAATTCTACACACTACTTAAAGTTCAAGGCAAATGTCACCTCAACAACGACAACAACAACAGACTTGACTATTGTGAGTAGAAATAGCTGTATCCCTCCTTAGAATCAAATCTCATTTTATATTAATCAATATTAATATGTTTAATGCATTCAAAGAACATGTTCAATCTGTGCTTACATTTAACAAAGTAGTTCTCTTTGGGGACTGGAGCGATAGCACAGCGGGTAGGGCATTTGCCTTGTAGGCAGCTGACCCGGGTTTGATTCCTTCGTCCCTCTCAGAGAGCCCAGCAAGCTACTGAGAGTATCCTACCCGCATGGCTGAGCCTGGCATGCTACCCGTGGCGTATTCGATAGGCCAAAAACAGTAACAACAAGTCTCGCAATGGGGACATTACTGGTGCCTGCTTGAGCAAATCGATGAACAACGGGATGACAGTGATACAGTGAGACAGTTACCTTGCGGGCAGGAGCAACAGTACAAGGGGTAGGGCATAGGCCAACCTGGGCTCAGTCACCAGCACCTCATCTGTTCACCAAGCACCTCCAGGAGAAATTCCTGAGTGCAAAATCAGGGATAACCCCTGACACAGCTGGGTGTGGTCCCCAAACCAAAAACCGGATAAACAAAAATCAAAGTAGTTCTCCTTTCATAACAAGCAACACATTATATTTAAGAAGAACCAAATTTTATAAAAAGTCAATTATATTTCTGCTCTTCCACTCACTAAGTATTTATCTTTTAGCAGACAGTGTTTTCAAAGGCTCAATTTCTTTTGGAAACTAAATAATAATCTCTATCTCACATGACTCTTTAAGACCAAGTCAGTCAGTTACATACAAACTGCTATGTGCAGAAGTGTAGCAGATCAGCATTCTCTCCTTTTCTTCAATCTAGGTGCTGCAGATATTCAAAAAGACTTTGATACCCATCAACACCAATTTTTATCTAGTGGTATTCATAGCTATATTGGGATAACAAGAATACATGCACAGTGGGGAATTCGAAAGCCAGTGTGGTAGAAGGGCCTAGGCTGTGATTTTTAGATATTAAAGCAAAAATAAAAAACATAAAATGGTCTAGCTATATCATTTGTCTCATCTTGGGGAAATTAAAATAAAGTCAAGACAAGAAAATGCAAGGGATAAAATGAAACTTCACTGAATGAATATTAAGTGGTATAAGATGATTTTAAGTCATTTTATTCAATCTCCATTTTTCTTATGAGGAAACTGAGATTCTATGAAATGAAGAAACATCTATAATCTATGAGAAATTTTGGGTATAAGCTTAGACATTCTATATTTACATTCGATTGTGGCATGTGTATACACACATGCATACATTTCCTCTTATGAGAGAGACAGAAGCAAGAAACTCTAATGAAACTGTCTTTCTGCAGGGTTTTGATTGGTAGTAATTGAGTAAATGAAAGAAAGCTACATTAATAATACATCTAGCATTTGCCCCAAATTGCCAGATCAATAAAATGCTGCATACTAGCATCAGAGAATAGAACAGTTCCACTTTCTTGAGATAATAAATTATTCCTTTCAAATTTAATTGAAAAATATTAAGGATTCCTTTTCATACATTTTAAATAATCATTATGAAATATTTTAATAAATCAATATTTAAACTAATTTCCCTCAAGTTTTTCTTCTGTCATTATTTTTTCTGTAAGCCTCCAGTAGGACACTGAGAAAAAAATAAAGGGGAAATAGGAAATCTGCTATTAAGATTTTTAAATTCTTATAAGGATCCTTGTGCGGTCTACAAATCTCATGAGATGCTCATTCCTGATAATCAATAACATAAGCATTCAGTACTCTCTGCATCCCATGGCCACGAAAATGAGTGTTTTTACTTTTCAAACAATAACTAGTTGGACATTTTCTCAATTTAATGTTATTTATGTTTATATAAATGTAATTTATATTACATGCGAGATAAAAAATAATACCAAAGTTACAGGCTATGATCTAGATCAATATTTCTCAATCTTTTTTTTACTCACTATGGCTCTCTTTCAAGTTTGTTTCTTTCCTGTGAAACCTTTTTATAGTTGATTTCCTAGTCTGATGCCAGGCCCCCTTTACATAATTCTTACCCATGGTCCCTTTGGAATATCCTGGAGGTCGAAAGGCAAAACTGCTGACATAGATCACTTAAAAAATCAAATTCTTAGAGTGCCAGAGCTATAGCACAGCGGGTAGGGCGTTTGCCTTGTACACGGCTCAACCGGGTTCAATTCCCCGCATCCCATCTGGTCCCCTGAGCACCACCAGGAGTAATTCCTAAATGCATGAGCCAGGAGTAACCCCTGAGCACCAGTGGGTGTGACCCCCAAAAAAAATCTAAATTCTCTTAACTTTTGAAGTAACTATTAATTCATATTATGGTCACACCACAAATAAGGATTTCGTTTAATTTTCAGCAATCTCTGGCCACCAAGTTGGGGGGGAAAGCACTAAAGTATTTTCTAAAATTAGACATTAAGACATTAAATACTTGTTTTTCTCTATTTTCCCCCTTTTTAAAGAAAAGACACGAGGGCAGGATCGAGGGACAGACATACCTGGCTGTGCTCAAGGTGCCATTTCTAGCTCTGTGCTCAGAGATCACCCCTGGCAGGGCTCTGGGCATCTTATGAGATGCTATGGATTTCAGGTCAGCTGAGTGCAAGCAAATGCCTTACTTACTTATTTACTTACTTACTTAACTTACTTACTAACTTACTTACTTACTTACTTACTTACTTACTTACTTACTTACTTACTTACTTACTTACTCCTATACTCTCTCCCTGGCCCCTTCTCTTTCTTTTAAAGAATCTGCCTCATGGAGTGACTTTTGAAGATTTACTGAAATGACAGGTGTGCACTATCTAATAGTAATTACCTAGCAAGAAAAACATATGTAATTACATCATCCAACTTTTTGTTTTAGTTAAAATTCTGCCATTTTACTGATCATATGGAAATTTAGCAAAAACACAGAAATACTGATATATGCTTCAATTAAAGTTGCCATCCAATTTTGGTCCTATGTTACTCACATGTCATTCTGCCATGATTATATGCTGAGAATATTTATTAGAAAAAACAATTTTTTATTCAAAGCATATTAGGCTAAACATATAAAATATCAATATGAGCAAAACATTTAAGCACTTGTCACTTGATTTACAGGAAAGACAATGAGAGAAAGAAGATTTTGCCATCCTAATATATTTGCAATTAACTCATTTTAAGACTCTGACACATCTTAGATGCCATAGAATCAAGTGTGTTCAGGCAGAAAATTATAGAAGGTTTAGTGGAGATTTATAATGTTTTTTAAAAATTCTGGTTCTGGGAGGACCTTATGTAAGAATTTATTATTGTATTTAAGTAGTGTCTTAAGGTATAATTTTTATGGTCTATTAAGCACAACTTTCAAGCACCTTAAACACAACTAAATGAGGTGGAATTACTATTAACTTGAATTTTAGGTTACCAAGTGCCCAGGCAACTCTAACCAACTATATCCGGAATAGTATTTTATGACAGCTCATGGCTTTCTACATTGAGCTTCTCTGACTTAAAACTTTTACGAGATTGAAAACTGGCCTCCGAGATGACGACTGGAAGTTGGGTCATTAGTCCTCACCTTTTAAGAAATAATGTCTCAGCAGGCTGTATTTGAACCACTTCAGCTCAAGGAGGTGTTAACAGAGCTGTTAATTAACCCAGGTCTGGAACCTATTGTGAAGAATTCCAGAAAGTTGGAACAATAGGGAGGTAGTGCTGAAGTCACAGCCTCGATAGATGACTTTTGTTTTAATATTCTAGTTCCCCCCGCAAAGTTACATAAGACTAATATTAGGTCAAAGTACACAGACAACCTTAAACTAATGGTCAGAATCTGTGGAATGAGCACTGCCATCAAGAAGACCGGCTGAGGTAGAAGTGGATGAAACTGAACATTTTGAATACAACCTTTCTGGAAATAATCCCTATCTTCACATATGAACATCAACAGGCAATAAAAGAAACATCATAACTCTATCTCTTTTATTCTCAAGCCGTTGATTAGATCAAGGCTTTGAGTTCGTCAACCAGGGCCATTGTTGTAAAAATTCCAAAACAGAGATTTAGTGGCAAATCTAAGTGAGCATATTGTTCTGTAATGCTTAACCAGGCACTATTAAAGGAGACTTCAAGGTGAAAATATGCTTTTCTTAATTTCACTGTAAACCTAGTTGATCTATGGAACTTGAGAACTGACTAGTATCAACAAACAGATCTTTACATTCCTGGAAAAAAGTTACAAAGTATGCCTTAGTTCATTGCCACACTATAGGAAATAATCTCAACTGCATTCACAATTTCCTTTGAAAAACGTATGAAAGTATTTTAATAAACTTTGTTGTTTTAGCATCTCTTTACATAACCTTTTGAAGGGATGTGCCTCTAAACTCTATGTACAGAATCTAGTAAAATCAGATTCTCTTTTGCACTTTAACTGCCCCTAACAGTCACTTAATTTTGTTGATGTGTAATGTGAAAAAAAATTAGGATTATTAATATATCACTGTGAAGCTTAGATGCAGTGACAAAAACAAATGATTTATCTTTAAATAATGGTTCAATCTTAATTGTCTAGAGATAGCAATTCTTTTACAGAACCAAAATATTATTTGAAATTATTCTACTTTTTCTCTCAGTATTATTCAGCTGTATTTATGTGGTTTTCCTAGAAACATGCTTATTTACAACAATTATTTTATGTAGTGATAAATCCCTGGACTGGGTCGATAACACAGTAGGCAGGGCATTTGCCTTGCACACGGTCTACCCGGGTTGAATTCCTCCGTCCCTCTTGCAGAGCCCGGCTAGCTACCAAGAGAATCCCACCCGCACGGCAGAGCCTGGCAAGCTACCCGAGGCATCTTTGATATGCCAAAAACAGTAACAAAAAGTCTCACAATGGAGCTGGAACAAATCGATGAGCAATGGGATGACAATGACACTGACAGTGATTATTCAGCTGTAGTTATGAGGTTTTCCTAGAAACATGCTTATTTACAATTATTATTTTATGTACTGATAAATCCCATTCCTGATTCTATTCAGCAAATGTTCCTTGTCTTAAATCCTTATTGTTGAGGGGTCTCAGACACCAGAAACATTAAGCAATGGGTCAGAAACTGCCTATGTTAATGACAGGGCGACTTGACTGAGTGGAGAGAGAGGAACTTTTGCATTAAAGACCCTGATAATGGAATGTAGCACAGAATTAAGAGGAAGTAATGAGGATGGCTTTTATCCTCCATATCTGGATGCCTAAAGGAACCCCCGGAAAAACAATTTTAAAAATAAGGCTTAGCAAAGATAACAAAGAGGTAGGAAGGTGGTCCTTACTAAACTGTCTGATCCTGTACCTCTTAAGTAGAAACTTTTCAAGAACAGTTCTGAATATGAAAGTATTTCCAGAGAAAAAATTATATCTCCCTTCTTTAAAATATCTTTTCCTTCATGTTCTGTATTACATACACTTTATTTGCAAGTCAAAATTGGCTTAATTCAATGGGAAGGATTAAAATTGCATTTATTTGAGAGTTAACCCACTGACTGAAATGTGTTCTCCACACAGTTTAGAAGACAAACTGGAAATATCTAGAAGGAAAACTCCCTTGGAAAAGAACTAAATGTAAGGGCGGGGGGGTGACAAATATAAGTAGACTGTCTACATCTATCTGAGCCCCTACAAATAAAAAGTATAAAGATGATGAATCAGAATGTATTATGATAACAAACATGAAAAAAGCAAGCATCTGATCTTATCATATTTCAGTCTTTTTGGCTTTCAAATGATAAATTCTGATAACATATCTTAATTCCAGTATAATATATATTTGAAACCTTATACTTAGAAAATATTGTTTACCTATTATATCATTTGATGTCTACAAAAGTCAATATGAAAGTCAAGAAAAATTTTTGTTATAATAAACCTGACTGTGGGTTTTCTTATGTATGTTCCTAGTAATTTCAACCATATACTTGAATATTTGCTTTGCAACTACTTCTTATGGCTAATGCAGGCATAACTGTCCTCTAGGTAAAATAGCTTTTTTTCCTTCTGAATAAACTTCTACAATCTCCAAAGAGCTACATCTATAAATCCTAAGAATGTAATTGGGAATTCTGGACCAGAAACTAGTCATACTTGCTTTGTAACACTAGTGGGATGGTGTCTTACTCGTTCATGATGCTATCTGTTAAAACAAAATACTCTTTTGTTAAGCATCTCAATGTGTTTTCATTGAACTACTGGCTTTCTTCCAAGGGAGTAGGCCCACTCCAAAAAAGCATTCTAAAAATCTTGATTTTATTTGCAAGTAATTTTTCTTCAAATGACCTCTCAGTTTTTAGAATATTCAACCCAGGGATATTAGTATTTAACTGCTCAACTAAGACAACCCAATGCAAACACTCTCAAATGAGCTCTTATAAAGTTTCCTTCTGCATGTCTCTGTATACATAGTCAAGAAGTTGGTTCTTTAAAAAAAAAATCAATCTAGAAAGCAGATTTTAAAAAGAGGCATTTGATGATGAATTTTATTTAAAAACCAGGAGGCCTTTTCTGCAAAACATTCCAAACTTAGAGAATCAAATGACTTTTAAACCAGGAGGCCTTTTCTGCAAAACATTCCAAACTTAGAGAATCAAATGACTTTTCAACTTTCACTTGCATTTTAAAGAATTGTAGGTTATATTTTAAAGTACTTGTGCTGTGGGCCAGGGCTATAGTAGAACAGGCACTTGCCTTTGTACAGTGGACCCAGGATTGATCCCAAACACCACATACAATGCCCAAGACCTGACAGTAGTTATCCTTGAGCACAGAGGCAGGCAACAAACCTGAACCCCAGCAGGTTTGGTTCAAATCAAACTTTAAACAAATATTAGTTAGAACAATAGTCCTCACCTCTATTAGACCTGTTTTCTCTTCTCACCTTAATTGGTTCACTGTTTGGAATTAAGATAAAAACAGGGAGAAGGGAGATCTGCTGAAAGGTGGTAAAGTCTTATTATGTATGAATCCCTATCAGCAACAGTAGTATAAACAACTGTGCAAAAACAGATTTTTTAAAAATATACTTCTCAAAGAGGAAGACTAGTGGTGAGGGGCAAATAAAGGTGAGAGGTGGGCATTAGTGGAGAGAAGTAGACACTGGGGAAGGGATCAGTATTTGAACTTTGTGATTTCACAGTGACTAAATTTTTTTAAAGGGAAAAAGATGTATTATATTACCTATTCACATACAGAATGTAAGCAACTTAATAGTTTTCACAGAGAGTACCAAAAAAATGAACAAAAAAAAAGAAATACAAAATAAGTATGGGGGCTGGAGAGATAATACAGTGAATAGGGCATTTGATTTGTACATGGCTCACCTGGATTTAATCCCCAGCACCCCAAATGGTCCCCCAAGTCGCACTGAAAGTGATCCATGAGTGAGAGCCAGGAGTAAGCCCTGAGCACAGCCAAGTGTGGCCCAGAACTCAACACAAAAAAATAAAATGTGCATTTCACCTTGGAAACTCTTAGGTATGGTCACATGAACAATAATGAAAACACTTGACCCATAAGTAGCATTCTTCTAAATTTTTAACCACAGATGCACATGCCAACAAATGTGTTACATGAGCAAACCACATAGCCAAATAAGCTTCCTATAGGTGATATTCATCAAAACAGAAATTAAGTTCTAGTAATGTACTAAACCAAACAAATGTAGCACCTTTCTTTGAGATACATGATAGCTGCATTCAGGAAAATTCCAAATACATTAAGATTGTTTAAACGATGCTGCAAATATATATATATGTTTAAACACCATAAGTATTGAACTTGTTTACTGAGGTTGAGAAACAGAACAATATTCACCCATACTAGATTTCAAACACTACATTTGTCTCACTTATTAAATACCTTTATTTCTTACAGTGAATATCAACAACTCCACACATTTCCAGAACATTTCGGGGGCAATAACCACCTTGCTCAAAAGCTAAAAATCTCAAGTCAAGCTTCGTTTTGAGAATCAGACTGACTTTTACTCCTCATGCCCCTTTCTGATTCAGGAAGTATCTCCTCAATTCCACACAATAAAATAAAAGACTTCTGTGTATAAGTCTAGTGCATGTAAATAGCACATATTTAAATTTTTTCAGAAAAGTTATTTGATGTTTTCATCTTTACACTCAGACAAAACAGTGATACAGTGATCTTTACACTCAAACTGCAAGTTCTGAGAAGAAAGTATGGTGGTTTGACACTGTCTCCTTACTGCTAAAATGGTCTTAGCACTGGGTGGTGCTTAACAATGAAAAAGAATGTTAATAAATAATCACAGTATCACTGTCACTGTCATCCCGTTGTTCATCAATTTACTCAAGCAGGTGCCAATAGTGTCTCCATTCACCCCAGCCCTGAGATTTTAGCAGCGTCTCCTTACTCATTTTTCCCAAGGATTGAAGGCTCTTTCAGGATCAGGTGAATGAGACCTGTTATTGTTACTGCATTTGGCACATCAAGTACTTCACGGAGAGTTTGCCAGGCTCTTCCCTAGGGGCGAGATACTCCTGGTAGCTTGCTGGGGTCTCCGAGAGAGACAGAGAATGTATATAAGAAAATACAAGCAAGTATATTAAAACCACACACATGTTAATTAATAATAGATAAGTGAATTTGTAACTCCAAAGTTGGGTTCCTCTACCTTGTTTTACCAGGTTAAGTGCTGACCTTTGAGCATGTATCTCTACGTACTGTGTTAAATGGTCGGTCTATTTTTTCCATTTTTAGGGAAAAAAGTTTTTAAATGCTCTTAGGAGAAACAATTTTAAAAATCAAAATAGGGGCTGGAGCAATAGGACAGCTGATAGGGCATTTGCCTTGCGTGCGGCCAGCCAGGGTTCTATTCCCAGCGTCCCATTGGTCCCCTGAGCCCCGCCAGTAGTAATTCCTGAGTGCAAAGCCAGGAGTAATCCCTGTGCTTTTCCAGGTGTGACCCCCCCCCAAAGAAAGAAAAAAAAATCAAAATAACAGAGTAGACTTCTTTGCATATAGATAAAAGTAGAAAAACATAATGGCAAAGCACTTAAAAAATGACCAGCACAAAGACACCACAATCTTCCAAATAAAAGAAGAGAAGGGGCCTAGGGGAATAGCTCAAAAGACTGAAGGCAACTGCCTGTGTGACCACTGGGTGTGATCTCATGGACATTGCTAGAACAATCATGAAGCATGAACTAAATGTAGTCCCAGAGTGCTGCAGAGGGAGGGAGGGAGAAAGGGAAAGAGGGAGGGAGGGATAAAGGGAAAAAGGGAGGGAGGGAGGAAGGGAAAGGAAGGGAAGACCAGAATATACATTTCTCCAAAGATACAGATGACCAACAGGCACGTGAAAAATACCAACACTACTGGATACCAAGAACAAGCAAATTGAAATGAGACATCACCTCACACCAGCCTAAAAGTCTGTATCTAAAACCTCAGAAGAAAACCACTTTCTGGTAGTGTTTGGAGAAAAAGGCAGCTTCATTTGCTATTGTCAAAAACATAAACAAGTTTACCCTATACATACAATGGAATATTATTCAGAGATGAGAAGAAATGAAGTTTTGCCTTTTGCTATAATTGGATGACAGCAGAAGTTGCATCCTAAGAGAAATAAGTTAGGAGAGAGACAAATACTGGATCACCTCACTCAACTGTAATAAATTAAAAAACAAGACATGGGAATAGACAATGTTCAATGGAAAAGACTCTGATGACAGATCTGAGGTTACCTAAGGTGGAAAGGGAATGGGAGACAAGAGTTCAATGACAGTGATGGAGGAACACTGTCACTTTACTGGCATGCAAGTTCTATGCCAGTAATATGAAAGACATACAACAATTGTTCTATGAAACATAAACATTTATTATACAACACTATAAAAATATTTTTAAACCATGGTCTATAGATTCCAATTAATGGGAAGCATGGTTGCTTGAATTGTCAAAATAATACACTAAAATTTTTGGTAAATGTGAATGGTTTCCATAATTAAGAATAGATCAATAATAGTTTAGAGCAAAATACCTTTTAAAGTCAAGAACAAATCACTTGTCATTTCTCTACCTTAATATATTTCCAAACAGAGTCTCATGGAGAGTATTTGTTTCATTTAGTTAGAGTTCCCAATTGCATTTCAATCTACAAAACATATATAGCCTACATTAAGCATTTCTTTTCTTGGTAAAAGACTAAATGGTTTCTTTTTAATTCATCTTGTAATTGAATAAGATTAAAGTCATCAAAGTTAGAACTCAATATGGATGAAGATTGGAATACTTAGATGTTATAATAATGAATGTAACTATTCAAATGTGTTTCCAAACAAAACTTAGCCAGATGATCAATCACCATTTCTGCTTTTCCAGATGGCTGCAGTCCTGACTCTTAAAATAATGGAGTGCTCAAATCTTTGATAGTTAATTGTACTGGATTACTGTTTGGCAATCAACCAACTCACTGGCCTGGGGGCAGATCATTTTATTTAATGGTTCATCACCAAGCCTTCACTAACCTGACAACATAGATCACTACACTATCATACTAAGAAAGTGAAAAGCTGAGAATCAGCCCATCCCACCTGGGAGGAATTCCACTTAAATACTTGGATAAATGGCAACTACAATGAGTAGCAATTAAAGCGAAGAGCTGATTAAATAAAATATCAAATAAGGGAATACACTTGTCTCACCTGTACTTCCTAAAATGAAGTGCAGTACCTGGTTCAACATTTTTCTCAAGTAAGTTTTCTTAACAATCTGAGAAATAATATCCACAAAATCAGATTGAAACACAAAATCAAATGAAAAAGGGTGATTTTTTAAGGTTTAATACTTCAATATAATGTTTTATGTTTTTTCTCAATATGAACTTTTTATTTTTAAATTTTAATGCCTACACAAATATAACATTCTCACTGCTACTACTGAAAAGGTTTTATTTGGTAAAAAGTAGTTAATTCAAAATTATCATTGTAACTCTGAAGAATTCATTTTCTATTATTTTCAAAATGAATGCAGAGATGCATTTCATATTTAAGGATGACTTATTTTGGGGAAAGCAGCTACCTAACAGAAAAAAATGATAAAGTTTCCACAGACCTCACCCTACACAGCAAACTCAAAGTCACAAAAATGATAAAAACACTTTACAATGGCATTTGCTTAAAGATCCAAATCTGGATGAAAGAGACATGCCTGTTCATATATTTAAACTTAATACACAGTTAAACATCTTATTTATCTTTTTATTTTATGAATTTTTATGCATTTTACACCAAGTTTCCCTACCCCAAAATACTTCCCCTATTCTTCTTGATAATTTCACAAGCAATTTACAAGACTGGGACTATAAGACAGACCAACATGTATGAGTCCCTTTCTGTCCTCTGTGCTAGCAGGAAGCATTTCTCACACACCTTACAGTATAACTCACTTTGTTTCTTCAATCAGAGCTCCAAGTATAATATAGTAACCATTTCCTTTCCTTTGTAACCTAAGCATTCATGAAAGTTTCCCCATGTAGTAAGAGCTCAGGAAACTTGTTTTAAATAAAGGAATGATGTTCTACCGATTACCTACGCCCCCTTAATCAGTATGATAAACCTCTTGGATGGACATTATCTAGGGTCTCTGACTGTATTAAAACTCCTTCCCTGTGCACCTCAGTGGACTCTCCCTGACTCTTCAGCTTTAATCTCCTAGAAAGGAGATTAGAAACCCTGGTCTCCTCCTACACTCTGTTTGTTCTGATTAGGAAGGAGGGGCATTGTGCTTTTTCTTGAAATTGCGATGGGGGTATTATGTTGTAACCAAGGCTTCGGGTCATCTGTATGAATTTTAGTAAAACACCAGCCCCTCAGAACCACCCTGTAATCTGCAAAAACTGAGGAAAGGTGTTATGTTTTTACCAGATGGCTGCGAAGAACAAAACAAAAGAGAGCATAAAATTTTTAAATAAGTATAAAGTAAGCAAAGACTCTGCCATTTATTTTTGCAGTGAGTATATCCTACCCTAATAGTTGACTGAATATTCTACCTTAATAGATGGGTTGAGTGATAGCACAGCAGGTAGGGCATTTGCCTTGCACGTGGCCAACCCAGGTTTGTTTCCTCCACCCCTCTCCAAGAGCCCGGCAAGCTACCGTGAGTATCTCACCCTCACGGCAGAGCCTGGCGTGGCAAATTCGATATGCCAAAAACAGTAACAAGTCTCACAATGGAGACATTACTGGTTCCCACTCAAGTAAATTGATGAGCAATGGGATGACAGTGATACAGTGAATAGATGGCTACTTCATCACTCCATCAACTTTATCTTTCCTTAGCATCTCCATGCTCGCCTACCGCATTCAAAACCAAGTTAACAGGCATATAAAGTCTTCTCTGGTGAATCCATATCTAGGTATTTTTTATCTTCAAACAAAGTGTTTCTAGCTTCAAAGAACTACTTTTAAGTTTCTGATCCCCTCCATTCTCCTCAATTTTACACATTATATTGATTATATAGGGGCATCTCATGGTAAAGTCATTCAATATTACTAGAAAACTATGGCAACCTATAACCAGTTAAGTAAAATCAGAAGAAAATATATTACTTTGGGTATATGTAAGAGACATACTAATCATTTTAAGAAACTTGTCCATTTTAGATCCTGCCTTCATTTCACAAACGATATATGAGAGCATATTTGTGGGAGAAAAGAGGAAGAGAAGGAGGATAAGGAAAAGGAGAAAGAAGGAGGAGAAGAAGGATGAGGAGAAAGAGAAGGAGAAGGAAAAGAGAGGAAAAAAGGAAAACGAAGAAGAGGAGGAAGAGGAGGAGGAGGAAGCAGAGATGAGATAGAAAGAGGAAACTGAGGAGGAGGAAGTCCAGCAGGTAAGGTCCTTGGCCTGCACATGGACAATCAAGTGTTATCCCAGTCATTCTACAAGGTCACTGGAGCCAACTAAGAGTGATCTCTGAGTGCAGAATGTGGAGAAAATCCTGAGCACAGGTGTCTCTAGGAAGGAGGAGGAGGACGCAGAAGAAAAAGGGGAAAATGGTAATAGTAAATGCATGCGTGAACATAAAATTAATTGAATTAGACAAAACATTTTTGGAAAGCATCTTTTTTAAATTTCAGTTGTACTTTTTGTTGTTCTTCTGTAATACATCATTCTCAACTCAACCTTCTAAATTCAGTCTATCCCGTCTATTTCATATACCTGAAATCAATCATTACCTAGCAATTAAAACATTTGTTGAACCACAACCACAGAGATAGCACAGAGACAGGTGCTTGCTTACAATGAATTAATTGACCCAGATTCAATCCCTGGCACATAATATGATCCCCTGATCCTTGCCAGGGGTTATTCCTGAGTACAGAGCCAGAACTATTTCCTAAGCACCAACAGGTTCAAACCCTGCCTCTCCCAACTTTTTTTTATTTTTATTTAGCCAAAGTAAAATGCTTTCAATTTTTCCAAGTGAGCATATTCAATTGTTGAGAGAGGGCAGAGGAATCAAACGATAGCACAACAGTTGGGCATTCGCCTTTCATGTGGCCGACCCGAGTTCTATTCCTCCGCCCTTCTCGGAGAGCCCGGCAAGCTACCAAGAGTATCACGGTCGCGCGGTAGAGCCTGGCAAGTTACCCGTGCATATTGGATATGCCAAAAACAGTAACAATAAGTCTCTAAATGAGAGATGTTACTGGTGCCCAATCGAACAAATCGATGAGCAATGGGATGACAGTGACATACTTTTAAAACTACAATATAAGATAAAGTATGTAATATATATTTTACATATAACGTAAAGTACATAACATATATTATAAACAAAACAAGGTGCAGGAGTGAAAGTACAGCAGATAGGGAGTTTGTCTTGCATGCAGCTGACCCAGGTTCAATTCCCAGCATCTCATATGGTTCCCATATTATCGCCAGGAGTAATTCATGAGTACAGAGGCAGGAGTAGACCCTGAGCATTGCCAGGTGTGACCCAAAAAGACTTATCTATCTATGTATCTCTTGGATGTATACTTTTATTTTTTCATTTCTTTTTTCTTTTTTATTTTATTTTATTGAATCACCATGTGGAAAATTGCAATGCTTTTAGGCTTAAGTCTCAGTTATACAATGCTGAAACAACCATCCCTTCACCAGTGCACATTTCCACCACCAAAAAAAAAACCAAAACGGTATACCAGTATATCTCCCATTCCACCACCCCCCCCCAGTAACTGATAAATTTCACTTTACTATCTCTTTACTTTGGTTACATTCAATATTTCAACAAAACCCTCACTATTATTCTTAGGAGTTCCCCACTAGAGTCAGACCTGTTGTGAAGAGATATGAGGTCCTCTACCCCAATGGCCCCAAAACTCAACTTAGGAAAGATATCAGCACTCCTATATTCACTGTAGCACAATTTACAATAGCCCAAATCTGGAAACAACCCAAGTGTCCAAAAGCAGATGAGTGGGTAAAAAAACTGTGGAACATACACACAGAATCAGCTGTAAAAAAAAATAAAATAATGAAATCTGCTGTCTCGTGAATGTATCATGCTGAGTTATGTCAGTCAAAAGGAAAGAAACAGTGGGAGCTGGAGAGACAGTTGAATGTGTGAGGCGTGCCTTGCACACAGTCAACCCAGGTTCAATCTCCAGCATCCCATATGGCCCCAGAGCCCACCAGGAGTGATTACTGAGTGCAGAGCCAGGAGTAAGCCCTGAGCATTGCCAGGTGTGGCCCCCAAACAATAACAACAGCAAAAAAAGAGAAATAAAAAGAAAAAAGAAAAGGGTCAGACAACAGAACAATTTCTCTCAAATGCAGAATAGGAGGAAACAGAATAGGAAAATAACAAATGCCCAAAGACAACGGGAATTGAGGAGTTGGCTTTGGTAGGGAGCTTACCACGTGAGTGGTGAGACTGGGCAAAGGACACTAGGACAACAATGGCGGGAAGTGGACACTTGAATGGAGGGCATGGTGCTGAAAGAGTTCATGTATGAAATCTAACTAGGACAGTTTATAAACATGGGTCTGAAATTAAAAAAAAAATTGTCAAGGAAAATATAGTGAGCAATCTTCTAAGCTTACTGGAGATTACAAACAACAGAACAGTAGTGAATTCCTTAGCTCCCAGGTTTGAACTACCAGCTGAGCACTTTAAGGCACTGAGCCATCTTCTAGGTTTCCATGTGTGTTAAGTATATGTTGGGGGCCAGAGAGGTAGTACAGGATTTATGGTATTGCTTTGGCTGGGGCCAACCAGCTTGTTCTCTGGTACCTTATGAGGGAGAAAAAGAGGGAAGAAGAAGTGGGTGAGAGGGAGAAAGAAGAAGAAAGAAGAAAGAAGGATGAAGGAAGAAGAAGAGGAAGAAGAAGAAAAGGAGAAAAGAAGGAGAAGGAGGAAAAGAAGGAGGAAGAAGAAGAAGAAGAAGAAGAAGAAGAAGAAGAAGAAGAAGAAGAAGAAGAAGAAGAAGAAGAAGAAGAAGAAGAAGAAGAAGAAAGAAGAAGAAGGAGAAGGGGAAGAAGAAGAAGAAGAAGAAGAAGAAGAAGAAGAAGAAGAAGAAGAAGAAGAAGAAGAAGAAGAAGAAGAAGAAGAAGAAGAAGAAGAAGAAGAAGAAGAAGAAGAAGAAGAAGAAGAAGAAGAAGAAGAAGAAGAAGAAGAAGAAGAAGAAGAAGAAGAAGAAGAAGAAGAAGAAGAGAGGTGGAGGTGGTGGTGGAGGAGGAGGAGGAGGAGGAAGAGGAGGAGGGAGAGAACACTCTATCTGATTCAGGAGACTGTATTTGATCCTGAGCACACAGTCAAAGCCCTGAGCATTTTTGGGTATGACCCCAAAACTCAACCTCTGTCCATGAAAAAAGAAGTTAAAGGACTAGAAAAACAGTAAGAAGGTAAGGCATTTCCATGTATACAAGCACTGCCAGGAGTGGCCCTGAGCACAGAACCAGAAGGAGTCCCTGAACACTATTAGGTTTGACCCTCAGGCTCCCCAAATAAATACAATAAATATGTACCATGTAACCAAGCAATTATTTTTTTCTAAAAATTTGTGAAAAAACAGTGAAAGTGTAAGAAAAGGAATAAAAATACTTTTGTTTCTAATAATAACTTCATATTTCTTAAATGTCAAGTATAGTGTATAGTACTTTATGTTTTAGCCCTTTAACAATAATTTTTCAGACACAAAATAAGAGATAGGGAAGATAAAATACGTTTTCCATGGTACAAGGTGCAGATTCAAGAATCAATGTTTTGTTGGTATGATTCCAAAGTCTTAACTTGACTATCACTTTGTAAAAGAATTTAATTATCTTTTTACTAAATATCCTAGCTAGCACAGAATTGAGAAATACCATGATGGAGAAATGAAAATATCAAGAGATGTGATAAGGGATATAAAACAGAACTAGAAAAAGAGATATAGATAAAGAATAAAATAAGTAGATTTTGAAATTATTATTTATCTTATTTTCTCTTTTGTTTTTCCCATTTTTGAAATAATATTACTTATTTAATATAAATATCTTAAAAATAAATTCCAAAAAAAAGCAAGAAACAGGGAGATATCTAAGCGCCAAAAGTCTAAAATTTCCTAAGGTTGAGTCTTCTATTATCCTTCCAAAAAGTTAAAATTCTAAAAACTTGATTCAGAAGGTGAATTCCTTCAAATGAGAGACAAAAGGTAGAATATGATTTCAGTTAATTCCAGAAAAGGTCCAGAGTGAAATTATTCTTTGTTATTTGGGAACTGGGGGAGGGGAGCATATACGGCATTTATATCAATACCAAAGGAGATACCAATAGCCTTCTAAATGGAAACTCTGGGCTGCATTTAAAACCCAAACTCTACAAAGAATATACACATGTGGACATATGAACTCACACACAAGTGAACACACACACACACTCACACACCCCTTACAACTTATATACCAAAAAATGTCCTCAGAAACCATTTCAAGTGTCTAAGGCAACTACAAGGGGAGAAATGTTAGTAGTGAAGGAGATATATATTTATATATTTGCAAATATTTATATATTTGTAGAGCTACATACATTTGTATGTATATATAAATATATATATGTGCTGCTACATAGAGTGATTTTATTTTCTGAATTCATTGATAATTTGTTTTAAAACTAGTTTTCCTGAATGTGCTTTAGCGCCTTGATCTGGTATTCAGATTTGGTCCCCAGTATCCCATGAGGCTCTGAACACTGTTGGGTCTCACACTAGGAGCCCCCAGCATAACTGGAGCTGTGTTCTGAACCATGTGGTCTCCACAATCAGGCTGAGGATGGCCATGAGTGATCACCTGAGCCCTAGGTATGAGGGAGGAAGAGAGGGAGTGGGAGGAAGAGAGGGAGTGGGAGGGGAAAAGTGTGTGTGTGTGTGTGAGAGAGAGAGAGAGAGAGAGAGAGAGAGAGAGAGAGAGAGAAAGAGAGAGAGAACACAGAACACCCTATTTGATCCAGGAGAAAGTATATGGTACTGAGCACAGAGCCAAAGCCCTGAGCATTTTTGGGGGTGCCCCAAAAACTCAATCTCTCTCCATGAAAGAGATAGAGAACGAGAAAAATAGTAAGAAGGTGAGGCACGTGCAATGTCTACAAACACAATGGTCACAATCCTGGTTTGAGTCCCCAGCACCACTAAACGTCAGTCCGACACAAGAGGCAGGAGTAATCTCTGACCACCACTAGATGTGACCCCGCCCCGCCCTCCACAACAAATATAACAAAACTTCAGATGAATTAAGATGAAATTAAGATGCATTAAGATGAAAATTAGTGATAACTTCCTAAATTCCAGACTTCAAAGACTTTTCTTAAACTGAATTCAAATGTCTAGAAAAGAGCTGTAGTGTGGTGACTACATTCTCTTTGGTCATCCTTTTCTCAAGAGGTAGTTTCTTCCTAGCAGTAATAACCTGTTCTCTGAATTAAGGGTCTGTGAATGCTGTTCTTGGGACACCCACCACTTACACAAAAACTATTGTAAACTCAGTTCTCTTAATGTTCATCATCACAGTGAGACAAGTATAGAAAAGAAATTTGAGAACTTATTTTTCTAAATCAGTATTTAAGCCAGAAGGACAGATGTAGAGATGAATATATAGGTTTTAAAACAAAGGAATGAACTTAGAGCTACGCTGTGTATGTGGCAGCAGGGGAAATCACCCATTTAACTTTCCTCACAACCAAAGGGCTAAAACTTTTATTATAAGTGTAGTAAGCAAGGACAGTTTCGCTGCTTTAACTTAACCTATGTAAGAGTTAGAGAAATAAAGAGGGCAAATTGGCTTCAATTTGCCTGCCACTTCTAATCATCTGGTAATTGTTTCCAAGAACAATGTGTCAAGAAGAACTATTGAGTGTCTTCAATAATACTCATGTAAAGCCAAATGATAGAGGTTAAGGTACCATGTGTTGCTGGGAATGGAACGGAGGCTGGCTGAATGTGAGGCTTTATCCTTGTATTAGTTCTCTGGCCATCCCTTAAAAGTCAAGGGACTTTTAAGATGAACATATTTTCCATTCTTGATTGCACTCACCTTGTTTTCTTTTCTTTATTTTGGGGGATGGAGGGATGGTGTGGGGAGGGGAGGCACACCCAACAGTGCTCAAAGCTTACTCCTGGCTCTGCACTAATGGATTGCTCCTGGTGGTGCTTAGCGGGCCACATATGGTGCCAGGGATCAAAACCAGGTTGGCTGTGTGCAAGGCAAATACCCTGCCCACTGTACTATCACTCCAGCCCCACACAAATTTTAATTTCTTGGGTAAATCGGTTGTTTTGGTAAATATTAATGTAAGTTGAGATGCACTCTCAGCAAAGAAGATGGACTGAATATCTAAGTGAATACTAAAGAGAGTTAGGTACAACACATGGTCTCAAACCCAGGAAAGAGAAACTAAAAATCTGCCAAATATTAAAGGTCACTGAGGAGCATTCATAAAAGAAAAAATTTCTTCATTAACTTTTATGTAGTAAAAATGGGGTGCTATGGAGCTCTAGCAATCAGTACAATTTTCTTATTATCTTAGACTTATTTATTTATTTGGTCTTCTTAATCTTTTAGCCTACTGCATTTAATTAAAGTATGAGAAAATTATTTCTAAAAACATTAAATGATTCATTCTTGAAAGGTTATATATTATCTTGTTATTTTTATCATTTGTTCTCAAAACAAAGTCTAAAAATATTTAGATGAGTCACAATAATGAAAGAAATGAACTGCATTTAGATTTCATCTGCATTCAAATCTCAGCTTTGTCACTAACTTGATTTTACTCATTTTATATTTGACACTTATTGAGCATTATGTGCAATGTGAAAATGAAGAAATCAAAATACTTCACATAATTTCCGCAGTTAGAGAATATACCAGGAAATAAAAAAGTAAAAATAATTTGAAGATGCCTTTGGAAGTAGAAGAAAAAAGTAAAGCTTGTTGAAAATCTTTTATCCTTTTGCCTACACCTTAATGTAGTATGTATCCTGGTTCTTTACAAAGTTATTCTGAACACATGAGATAAAGTATAACTTCATTTACTGTAAATATAATAAGCTGTATTTACCTCTAACATTTAATTTAGATTAAAGGAAACATACTCTGGTATCTTAAGTCCCAATCACGTCCCCTATGGTGTCAAATTTTTCACTCCAATAATTATATAACAGTTTTGCCAAGAATTCACAAAGAAAATAGAAGTCTTCAGATAAAGGCAATATGGTTTCAGAGCATCACTATTAGATATATATATGTGGAAATTCTCTCTTGACTATAGATATCCTTAGGGAAAGCTTTCTGATAACCACAAGCATCCAAGACCCTAATCTTAGTTAATCACTAACAGGTTAGCATCTCTGAAAACAACACAGCCTAAGAGTCGAAGAATGTGTGGTCTGGTTTTCATAGAATTTTAAACCTCGGACAAAACATAGGGATTTAGAATGTTATTTTTTTAATCTGAATTAATAACACATTATCAGTTTGGTAAGAAAATATGAACAAAAATTATCAAGCATGCAGATATTCAACAAAACTCAAAAAGAGAATTTATTTTCTACTAATGGAGAGAAAGGGTATAATTTTACACTATAAGCAAACTTCTGCAATTTATCTTTTAAAAATCTATCAAAACATCTTAAAACACTACTATAATCTTACTTTACTTTATTTGTAGTGACTTAGCAATTAACTGAGTTAAAGAAAATCTTACTCTGGCCTCAAAACAGCTATAATAAGTCAAATGGCATATAATGGGTAAAAATTTAAAACAATTGTATAAAAAACATTTATACTACATTTAATTTTTTATAACATAAACAATGTAAAAATTGCAAATCATCTTCCTCTTAATTACAATTCCTCTTTCTGAAGAAAAATTACAAGTCCAGTATATCTTATCCAGCTCATAAAGAATCACAGGTTTTCATTCGCTCTTCTAAGTGAAAATTTAGCTAGTCAATTTTATAAGGTTGAATTATAGGTAAAATTCCAAGTATTACACCAAGAGTAATGTCCCTAAAGTTATGAGGATTGATAGATACCATTCTTTAATTAAAAATCTTACAATCTTTTCATCCCTGGCAAGTCATCTTTGCTTTCATGGAATAATGTCACACAATTAGAAATTTTAAAAGTATCAATTTCAATTGATAGCAAAATCAGTTAATAATCAACTTTTGCTGGTCTAAGTAGGTAAAAAAAAACCTCAAACTACCCTTTCATTAAATATTTACATCAATTAAAGGAAACCACCAGTATCAAAAAGTGGCAAATCACAGACACACAGACACACACAGACACACAGACACACACACACACACACACATAGGTTAAAGACTACACTTATACCCATGGAACACAATGCATACTGATCCAGAATTTGAATTTGGTAGTTCATTCCAGATAGACTCTCCTTTTTTTTTTTTTTTTTTGGCTTTTTTGATCACACCCGGCAATGCACAGGGATCACTTCTGGCTCATGTACTCAGGAATTTTCCCTGGCGGTGCTCCAGGGACCATATGGGATGCTGGGAATCAAACCTGGGTCAGCCGAGTGCAAGGCAAACGCCCTACCCGCTGTGCTATCGCTCCAGCCCCTAGACTCTCCATTTATACAATTACTTTACTGTGTTTCATCTGTGTTATAATAAATTAAATTTCAATAGAGCAAAAATATGTAAATGAAACATTATTTTATAACTAATGACAAATAATGCAGCCACTAGAGATTAATTTTCAGATTATGTCAAATAAGTAATTGCTGGGAATTCTAAGCAAAGTTATTACATAAACAAAAGAGGAGATTAAGATTTTCAATACAGCAGTAGACAGAACAACGCAGTAGCGTATAAGTCAAAAGGTTGTTTTGGGAGGTCTTACAGTAGTTTAGGGTTGAAGAAATAAAATTAAAATATATATATTTGGAAAACTAGAATGATAGAAGAATGAGTAGAGTGCTTGACTTCTACCAGGCCAACCCAGGTTTGATCCTGGGTATTCTACAGGGTGCCCTGAGCCCCTCAGGAGTGATTCCTGAGTGCAGAGTCAAGAGTAACCCCTGAGAATTGCTGGGTATGGCACAAAACAACACACACACATATATGTGTGTATATGTATATGTGTGTATTATATACATATATATGGCATATCTAGCATACAAAGCAAGTACTCTAGAGCTACGCCACATCTCTGGCCTGAAAATAATTTCTTAAACAAGAAACATAATTCAAAAAAGATTCTGAGTACATAAGAACAAAATTATAAAGTTTGGTATTTAGTGGAGTGAAAACAAATATGACTTTAGTAAAAGATAATCAGTGTTTAATGAGCAGGAAAGTAGACATTCTGCTAACACAACAGAAGTCAGTGAGACTCATTGGTTGCCTAGTAAAGAAACTTAAGAGTATAATGTTAGCATCTATAGATATCCAGATCTATGGCTAGAATCTATGCTATCCAGATAAAATTGGACCTACAATTCAAAAGAAAGGTCAGAAACAGAAGGATTTAATTGAACACCAATGTCATCAGAGCAGCTAAGATTATAAAAACAGAGGCTGGAGAAATAAATAGCACAGGAAGTAAAGAACTTCACTTGGCCCATTCTAGTTTGATCCCAAACACTGCTTATATCTCACTAACCATAGCCAGGGGTCACTCCAGAGATAGGGACATTCCTTAAGGACTTTTAGGCATGACCCAACTCCATCCTAACTAAAAAACATATATATATATTTAAAAGATAATCAAAATATCTATGATAACAAGAAAAATTTCAGGATTTTAATTTAGTATTTTAAAATGACAGAATGGTATTTCTAGATATATATCCTAAGAACACAAAAATACTATCCTCAAATTATATATACCTATGTTTATTCCGACATCGATTTCAATAGTATACAGATATACACAACCCAAGTGCCTGATGACAGATGATTGGATAAAAAAGATGTGATTCATACGCAATGGAATACTACACAGCTATCATATGGGACTTTGCCTTTTATTTCCACATGAGCAATAGCACAGCAGGTAGAGTGTTTGCCTTGCATGCAGCCGACCTGGGTTCGATTCCTCCAACCCTCTCGGAGAGCCCAGCAAGCTACCGAAAGTATCTTGCCTGCACTGCAGACCCTGGCAAGCTACCCATGGCATATTCAACATACCAAAAACAGTTACAAGTCTCACAATGGAGAGGTTACTGGTGTCCGTTCAAGCAAATCGATGAGCAACGGGATGATAGTGACAGTGACCGTGATGACTAGAGTTATAGGGAATCAATATTAAAAGAAAGAAATCAGAAGAAGAAAAGCAACTACCAGATAATCTCACTCATTAGTGGGAATCAAAGCAATGGAACCAAGCCAGATGAAAACAACTCTTATATGCTGATCACATAACTAAGACTACCAAGATCTTTGGGAGTGTGGGGAGCGGTGTATGGGGCGGGAGGAGTAAAAGTAGGGAGAAGATTTAATAGATTATCATGGAGAGAAATATTGTTGTTTTGGAAGGTGAGACACAGTAACATGTATTGGAGATGTGTGCAATTACACCCCTGAAACATGCACAATCTTGTAAACTAACATTACCAACAATTTAAAAATTAATGGAAAACATAGGTGGGAACTGGAATAGCTCAGGGGTAGCACTCCTGACTTGCAAGCAGGAGGTAGTGAGCTTGATCCCCAGCATCCTATACATGCTAAGTGCATTCATTACTCTGACAGCACTGTCACTGGGTTCCCTAGTGCCTCAATTATTGCAAATGTTGAGCATACTCTCAATGTTCAGCGTACTCTCCGGCACAGTGGGTAGGGCGTTTGCCTTTCATGCGACCAATCCAGGTTCGATTCCTCCGTCCCCCTGGGAGAGTCCAGCAAGCTACTGAGAGTATCCTGCCCGCACGGCAGAGCCTGGCAAGCTACCCGTGGCTTATTCAATATGCCAAAAACAGTAACAAGTCTCACAATGGAGACATTACTGGTGCTCGCTCGAGCAAATAGATGAACAGCGGGATGACAGTGCTATAGTGATACTCTCCAGTATACCATAATCAAGTGAGTACAAGCACAATAACTCAAGTGTGAGCCCCTAGCAAGCACCATAATTAAGTTACGAGCATCGAAACCAAGTATGAGACTACTAGTCATTACAGCAACAAAGGGAAAAGAGAGGAAAGAGAGGAAAATTAAGTTATAGAAAGTATTTCATTCTATTCATTAAGTCTTATTTCTGTGTTAGGCACCATGCTAAAGAATAAAATATAAGAACTCAAAATAAAATAGAATAAAATGCAGGAACTCAAACAGAGCCTAACTAATTTTGGAAACCAAAACACTCTATTCACATTATTTTAATAGTAATCTTGATCAAGAAATGTAGGTCTAATAAAACATGTTTTGTCTTCCTTTGCAATATTTGTAAGTACACATTCTTCCTGCAAATAACTCTTGAGAAAAGCTACTTGAATTTGTCAGGACTGAAAATTTTCTTAATCTTGGTTTCAGAAGTTATCATAAATACAATAATCACTTTTCCTAAAAAGTGCAGTGGATAAGTGGAAATTCCACAAGTACCAAATATAGCTCATATGCCAAATTTTGACAGGCTTTGTTAGAAATAAAATGTAAAACATGGTAGCTGTATAAATAGTAAAATCACAGTCAGCAAAAAGAACCCATTGGTGAGGTCTTGACCAAGCAGTGAGATACTTTGTAGGAAAAAAAAATTGGGACACAAAAAGGAACAATTGCCTCTGTCTTTTATATGCAATTCTACAACAGTATCCTAAATGGTTATTTAGTCTTCAGTTTCTTCTTAAACTTTGCATTATTGTATGCACGGATTCTTCTTTTTGTGTGTGTGCTTCAATGTTTCTATCATGTGAGTTGAAACTATCAGTTCTTTTTATTTCTTAGACTATTTTCTTTTTTTAATGATAATTAGTATAATTATTTTTAAAGCATCATAAAGATCCATGGCCAGGGTAAACAGAAGTTAGGAAGACTGGTCAAAACTTGGAACTAACCACAAATGTGTGTGGGGCGGAGGGTAGGTAAGACAAAGACCACTATGACAATAATAACTGGGGATGATCATTCTGGACAAGACATGAGGGTTAAAAGTAGATAAGGGATATTCTTGATAACTTTTCAGTGTCAATATTGCTAACCACAATACCCAAAAGGAGGGGGGAAGAGAGAAGCAACTATCATTTCTAAACACACAAGGAAATAAATTTTTAATTGGTATTTACATTGCTTGAACACCAAAATATATCAAAAGTATCTTTTTGTTATTATTGTTTTGGGGCAAAACCTAATGGTGCTCAGGGCTTACTCCTGGTCCTGTGCTCAGGGATCACTCCTGTTGGACAGGGGGACCATATGGGCTCCCAAGATGAAACCCAGGTTGACCATGTGCAATATAAGTGTCTTGCCTGCTGTACTATCTACCTGGGTCCATACTGTTTTAAAATTTTTAAGCAAAAATTAAATTAAAAGTTTCATACTAAAAGAAAGAAGTTTTGGAAATGATGGTTTATGAGTGTGTTCAAAAAGTTCCATGAGAATGGACACTCTCCAAGACTGTAGCTCTGTAGCACTGTCATCCCATTGTTCATTGATTTGCTCAAGCGGGCAGCAGTAACATCTCCATTGTGAGTCTTGTTACTGTTTTTGGCATATCGAATAAGCCACGGGTAGTTTGCCAGGCTCTGCTGTGTGGGCGGGATACTCTCAGTAGCTTACCAGGCTCTCTAAGAGGGATGGAGGAATTGAACCCGGGTCAGTCACGTGCAAGGCAAACACCCTAACCGCTGTGCTATTTACTTTATTTATTTATTTATTTATTTATTTATTTATTTATTTATTTATTTATTTGTTTATGCTTTTTGGGTCACGCCTGGCGATGCACAGGGGTTACTCCTGGCTTTGCACTCAGGAATTATGCCAGGCAGTGCTCAAACCTGGGTTGTCCACGTGCAAGGCAAACGCCCTACCCAATGTCATCATTCCAGCCCTGAACTTTCCTTTATTAAAAAATGATTCTTATGAGCTTAAACTAAAAGAAACCCAACTGAATAGAAAAAAATACTTTAACTCAATACATCAGATAAAGACTTGTTATCGAGGATATATGAAATACTCACAAAGATTTTTTTTAATCCAAATGCCATATCAAAAAATCGAGAGAACAAAAAAAACATAGTTCTCTAAGGAAGATAGATGGATGGCAAATAGGCACATGAAAAGTGCTAATCATCCCTTATTATTAAGAAATCCAAATCAAATCAAGAGGACAATGAGATATTGTCTAACACCAGTGGGAAGGGCACATCTAAAAATATTTAGAACAATCTTTGTTGGTAGTTTGTGGTGAAAAAGGAACTCTCATGCAATGCTGGTGGGAATGTCATGTGGTTGACCCGTTATGGAAAACAGGATGAAGAGTTCTCAGTAAAGCAAAACCTGAGTTTCCTCATGACTGAGCAATCCCAATTCTGGGTTTCTATCCCCCAGGTGCCAAAATATCCATTCAATATAACATATTTACACCATTATTTATTGTACCACTTAGTTCAATAGCTAATATATGTAATCAATGTGTGCAATGGCAAATGAGATAATTGTGAAAATGTAGTATTTATATACAATGGAATAGTATGCAGCTTCAAGTGACGATGAAATTATGTGATTTTCTGCAACTTGGATGGAGCTAGAGGATATCAAATTAAGTAAGTCAGAGGAAGAAGAAACATAAGCTGATCTCAATAATCGGTGGTATTTAGAATAACTGGACTAGAGAATACAATGTATTAAAGTGGGGAATAACTAGATCATCACTGACTCAGAATACAGGAAAGAACAGGACAGGGAAGGAAAGAAACTGAAGGGTAGAATAAGAAGCAAATGGGAAGAAAGGGCGGGGGGCTGTGTCAAGGACCTCGGGTACCTCATAGACAGAGGCGGGGTATAGTTATATATCCAAACCATGGAACCAACATTGTAAGCAGGAGATGCAAATTGCAACAACCAAACTTAAAAACATGCCTGTCAAGGAAGCAGGTTGGGGGTGTGGGAGACAGCCTGTGAACACCGGCAGTGGGACTGATGCTGGAACAGTGTGTTCAAGCAACTCTACTCTGAATAACTTTGTGAACTCTGGAACCTTAATAAAATATAAATAAATAAATAAAGTTTCCGCATATGTTATGCAGAATATGTTATCTGAATATAATGTTTTTTTGCTTTTTGGGTCACATCCGGTGATGCACAGGGATTACTCCTGGCTGTGCACTCAAGAACCACCCCTGGCGGTGCTCAGGGGACCATGGGATGCTGGGATTTGAACCCGTGTCGGCGCGTGCAAGGCAAATGCCCTACCTGCTGTGCTATCACTCCAGCCCCTGAATATAATATTATAAAAAAAATTACATTTTCCCAAAGCTGAAAAACATTTTTATCACTAAGGAAACTTTCTTTGCTCACACACCACGTTCTTTCATCAAAATCATGCTATTCTCTACTTCATACTACCAAATCTTATTTATCAAATCTTCCAACTATATTTTATGTTGCCTCTGCAAAATGGGCATTGGGTTCACAATGTTTGGGAAAAAAATTAAGAACAACATGTTTACATATCTCCTTTTATATAGCCAAACTGAGAAAATACAATGGGTAGGGCATTTGCCTTGCACGCGGGCTACCCGGCTTCAATCCCTGGCATCCCATATGGTCCCCCAAGCACCGCCAGGAGTAATTCCTGAGTGCAAAGCCAGGAGCAACCCCTGAGCATCACTGGGTGTGATCCCCCCCCAAAAAAAAAGCAAACTGAGAAAATAATTAACTTTTTGAGCACTGTTTTCATTTGGGGACCTTAAAAAATAATTTAAAGGGTCAAATATGTGGCTCAAAGCACATGCTTTATTCTGTGCAAGGCCCTGGGCTGGATCCCCAGTACTGCCTGTCCTCTAGAGCTTGGTGGTCCCCCCAAGCGTACAGTGGACAGACTCTGGTGGCCCCCTCAAGCATCACCAGGTTTGGCTTCTGCAACTAACAAAAAGAAACCAAAAATAATGTTTAAAGAAGCACAGGATTAAAGTATATAATATCATTACTCAGTATGTTAGTATGAATGTACATTTGTTTTCAATCATCTGAGAAAGGAAAATAAAAACTTTAGCAACACAACTGAGAATGTCACATTTGCAAACAGTGGGCCTTATGTGAGCACGCAGAAAGTCAGAAGCTTTGTTCCCCATTCTCACTGAAGCAAAGCATATTCTTTTGGGATAGAGGAGAGTTGGGTCCCATCCAGTGGTGCTCAAGACTAACTCTTGGTTCTGTGCTTAAGATCACTCCTGGAAGTGCTATAAGTGTCAACCCTATAAGTGTTGACACATATACAGTATCAACCACATAAGAGCTTACCCCTGTATTACCTCTGTAGCCCTGAAAAACAAGCAACTTCAAAATTGGAGGGCCAATGGTCTTACTGTTCAATTGTTATGGTTATGTGAGATTAGGTGTTCCAGAAAAAAACACTCTTGTGTTGGCTTTCAAAGGGTGAATCTACATTTCTTAGGAAGAAATATGAGGGTTACATACTGAAGGGACAGTCTTTAAGGGAGTTGTAAGGCTGAAAGTTCATGTCAATAAAGAGATGCCTAATACCATGGAGAAAGACAGTAATGATTCCTAGATTGACCTGGTCATCACCTAAAATACACATCTCCAGACTCTTGCTAGGAAAAGATACTTTCAGAGTAGAGCCTGAACATCCAGTTAAAAAAAAACAAACAACATTTTTTAGGGCATACAGGAAATCTTACTCTACTCTAGCATAAGTCTTAGGTGGCAACTATGTTATTATTAGAGATATCTGTACACTTTTAGTTGGTGATTTGCTAACAGCAAGGAAAATTTTACAAGAAGCATAGCATATGCTGCTTTTGTTGTCCCACCATTGTTTTTGTATTGGCAAAAAATAGGACCAAGAAGGCACTCACATTTATACTTCTTAAATAATGAAGAGGTTAAGCCATACTTGGTCATCACACTTAAAAGAAAAAAATAAGGTCAAAGTCTTTCCTCCACCAAATAGTAGTGGAGTTTGATTTGATGGGATATATAGAATGACTGGAATGCTAGATGCTGTAGATAAAAGGCAAAAAAAATTAAAAGAATCTCTACATAGACCAGTTTTTTAATATATCCAATTATTATTGAAAGCATCTGCTTATAGCTATGTGGACAATGGGATTTGTACACATATAAATCATATATCATTCAGATATAATTTTCAAAATGTCTTAGATAAAAAGTTAAAATGATCTGTAAGTTCTGCCATAGGACTTCATTTGTTATACAGTTTCTTTCTCCAGGACTCAGAGGCAGGAATTGTTTCAAGGTTTTAACGTTTCTACAAGTAACTATCAATTAATTTAGGTGATCACCACTGGATTTCATGTGTCCAAAATATATGTTTGACTTTAATAGCATTTAGCATGTCCATGCAAATTCAAAGTATCTTGGCAGACACCAATGAGAAAACAAACTAGTCTTTGGTCTATAACAGTATTTCCTACCTAGGTCATATGAACTCTGTGGGTACCCGGAATAGTCTCAGGGGAGCACCCATGAAAACTGCATTAATAAGGAAGCACAATATGTGACTAGGGAGTCAGCATGTATGGCATGGGGGCCATAGAGGGGAAAAAAAAAACAAACTGAAGGATGGAAGGAAGCTACAGTAGGGAAAAGGTTGAGAAACAAAACACTGGCCTACAGAGTGATATTTGAATTTAGAACATAGATTTTCATCATGGAAACTCATCATATTTGCCCTTAAGAAGCTCAGAACACATCAGGATGGGTAATCACAGTCTGGACTCCAAGATTCACCATGAAGGTCTGAAGTCTGTAATGTTCCATTACAAACCCGATCCTTTTCCTTCCTTTCAAATTTCTCCCCATCCAACACTTCTTTGTCCTGCCCTGTTGCCTTGCAGGAAGTGTGAAAAGTAAAGGCAGTTCAAATTGAATAACGTAAAAGTTTGAAAAGGACTATTTTGGCTCAAGTACATAAGGAACTGACCTTCTTTATCAAAGGATACATATGTATCCATCTGTGTGTGTGTTCTCTTAAGATAAGTCTCCAACTATGTAAAAAGAATTATAATAAACAGAATGGAAAAATAAAATGGCTTGCAAGACATCAGGCAGTAATCTACCTTGGGAGGCCAAGCTGGGCAGCTTGATGAGCGCCTTTTGGTCACTGCCAGTTCTGATTAGGAGTGTACTATTGACGGCATACCAAAGAGGCCTGAAGGAAGTGGAGACTATTAAATCACTTGTTTACCTCAAGTGAACACCAGTGGTACTCAGTCAATGATTTTATTGATCCACGATAGTGTTCAATTAAGTGTGTTTATTTTGATTCTGGGATTAACATGCATCTGAGGAAGGAATACTCACAGTGAAACAAACTCTAAAGTGATGCCTTTCACTCTTCTTACCTCTTCCTTGTATGCCCAGCGTAATTTTGAGTAAATGGTTTATGCATTAAATGAGCACATATTATCATGTTTCCGTTGTTTCACGGAGTGCAGTGTAAACTCTCAGGTCACCTTAAAATTCATTTCCTTAGTATGGTCAGTGAACAGAAGAACATAGCAGTAATGAAGTGTAAGGGACCAGCCTCTCCTTGATGACAGGGAAAGGGGTGGATTCCATGGCTACTGGCAAAGGAAGCAAAATTGACTTTGCTGCCAGAATAGTTCAATTCAAACAGCTAAATCCATCAGCTAAAAGAATAAATGGAAGAACAGTACTTAGTCAAACCAGAGAAGAAAGCCAAAGCCTAAATCTGAGGGTTATGATTAGAAGTGGTACGCCCCGTGTGCAGTCCACTGGACCTCCCCTGTCCTTTGATCCCCTCTCCCTAAAATGGTAATGTTCTACTTTTATTATAAAGACGTCTTTAAAACTTATTGAAGAGCAACACAGGAACACAACTGGAAGGTCTCAAGCACATGGGTTGTGCTCAGAGAGATAACAGGATGCACTAACTGTTGATCAACAAATAATAGGGGGAGGGGTGAGATGGAAGGACCATCCAACAGATGATGTAAAGTTGCAGGGTTAGGTGGCGGCAAGGGAACTTTGGAGGCAAAGAGTGTGGCAACCTTATACCTCAATATCATAAATTTGGTCACCTTTGTAGTCCTGTTGCCTAAACTATAATCAAAGTAAATAATAATTTTAAAGCTTTGGATAGAAAAGGCCATTTTAAAAAAATTCATTTAAATTCATCAAAAGTAAGTATAATTTATGAAATAAAAAATTGTCTGCCCCCACCCCCAAAAAGGAATAGTTGGATCAAAAGCTAAAATAACAGTTATTTTAGAACTATGAATAATTATAATCTGCCAGTTTAGTCAACAAAATTATATACTGGTATAAATGCTATATACTTCTATCGCATTTATAAACCCATATTTTAGTAGTGCAAGGTATTTCCCTTTCCCCTAATTGACTTATACTAATTTGACAATTTCCGCATGGTATCCCATTTTATGGATTTTTCCATGAGATTGAACATTTGTTCAATTGTTTACTATTAATAGTTTTCTCTTGAAAATTATTTGTGTCCTTCTGTACTCTTTCTATTGTGATTCCTCTTTTTCTTATTGGCTTATAAAAACATAATTTAATATAAAGCCTATTAGCCTCCTCATATATAGTGTAAACAGTTCTCCCTCTATTTTTACTCTGTTTATATTGAGATTAAAACATCTGATGTCTTGGTGTTTCTGCTTCCCTTGTAATTTAGCTGTCATTAATATGACATTATGAATCACTTGCCTTAAAGAATTATTGAAAGAATTGCATTCCCTTTCCACCCAAAACAGAATTTGGACTCTTCCATTGATATTCCCCAGTAATATTTAGATTTCTACCTTTTCCCATACAAGCTTTTAACAAACAGCGCATTCATTTTTCATTTTCTGCTTCTTTTGTCAACCTCATTTTTTTTTCCTCCTTGAATAAATTTACTGGGCTATTCTTCCATGAATAAATTTACTGTGGAAGCACCTTTAATTATACTACATGGTATAGCCAAACCAGTCAGTAATGGCTCCCACATTACACACACACACACACACACACACACACACACACACACACACTAAAGACTACACTATCCAGAGAGATAGCTCAACAGAGATGCCCCCTTCGCTGCAGGCGGCCCAGATCCGCTCTTCAGTATCATAGGGTCGCTGGAGCAATCCCTGAGCACAGAGCTAGGAATAACCATTGAGCATCACAAATGTGGCTTCCGTCTGTCTGTCATCCTGTTGCTCATAGATTTGTTCGAGCGGGCACCAGTAACATCTCTCATTGAGAGACTTATTGTTACTGTTTTTGGTATATCCAATATACACGGGTAGCCGGACTGTCCGAGGGGGGCGCGGAGGAATCGAACTCGGTCTGCCGAGTGAAAGGCAAACGCCCAACCACTGTGCTACCGCTCCACCGAAAAATAAGTAAATACATTTTTAAAAGAAAGCATTATTTCTGGTTCTAGAAGTAGTTTTGGCATGTCTAAGGACTAAGAGCTAAAATCGAAAACATTGGCTGAAATTCCTCAGAAATGATTGTGTCTCCATCTTCATGATAGCTAAGTCTGGAATCATGATCATATGATCATTTCTGGGATGAAAACAATAAAGAGTAAGAAAGCAAACAAGAAAGTTTTCAAAGAAAATGCTTTGAGTAAAACTGAATAAAACCCTTACATCTTGAAATAAAGTGAATAAAATAATAATCCTGAGTGGCATTGCCAGGCACCGCTCATTGATTCTATCTCCATCTTTTTTCTTGTTTTGTTTTGTTTGCTTTTTGTGTCACACCTGGCAATGCACAGGGGTTACTCCTGACTCTGTACTCAGAAATTATGCCTGGCGGTGCTCAGGTGACCATATGGGATGCTGGGAATCGAACCCAGGTTGGCCGCGTGCAAGGCAAACGCCCTACCCACTGTGCTATTGCTCCAGCCCCAATTCTATCTCCATCTTTAAACTTGCTATTTTTTTCTACCCCCAAAATGAATTTTCCTCTTTGGAATCTTGACCTACACACACAAAGTTAATCATCAGTTTCATTCCCGTTGAGATTTTAAACTTGAGGACAACAATAAGAAAAAAATAAATTATTACAGAATCATTGACTATTAGCTATTAAATAAAATCTTCACCCTTCTTGCCCAAGTTGAATTTCAGAGGTCGAAGTTTCAAGTTAGAATGTTTTGGTTGGCTTTTTTATTTTCCCCTCAGTGGAGTTAAAGTTTTTAACCTGGTGAATTTCACACAATGTAAACAAATTTATCTCATTTATCAGAACAGAGCCACCTTGCTTTGTCATCTCTTCATGGCCAAATGTCCGCAGAGAGTGATTTATATTTCACTTCTGGAATCGACTATCATCTTTGCTCAGTCTCCCTCGACTTAGCATTTGCTACACTTCATCAGCTCCTCATTGCAGGTTTTCCAGAGTAGGATTTCCAGATGCTCTACTCTTGCCATTTTCTTTTTAATCTTTCAGATATTTTTTTTGTCATTGTCATCTTCTCTTCCTCATTGTCTTCCACAAATAAAGGAATCTCAATGCATGCTAGTTTCATGCATTGAAACTGTTCCAGGACTCTTAGAAATCACATCCACTATCAATCACCATCAGTATTCCACCAATCAATTAAATGCCTTCGATTTTCAAAGTTATATAGGCAGTTCCTGATCTGCACAGTCTTAATTATAACTTAAGCACTTCAACATAAATGTACTGAAAATTGAACCCAATGCTTCTTTGTCCTGAATATCTCCTTCTTTGTTAGTTTTCCCTGACACACCTGTCCTCTCTGTAACCAAAACTTTAAAAATAACTTAGTAACTTGGAGCTTTGCTACTTCCTTTTTATTTGCTACTGCCAACCCCATTTTCAAATTTTATAACTTCTATTTCAGAAAATATTTTAAATATTCCCACTCCCCATGTCTTTTTAGTTCTTATTTCAAATTCCTAGTTTTACTTCCCTGAAGTCATAAATTTTGCATCTGTAACATTCAGCTCTTCTCCAGTCAATCCAGCCTATACTATTTCTTTCCTATTTGTTCCTCTCTCCCTACCACCCCGTTGCTCTACTTACCTTTATTACTACCTTATTTTTCTTTTCTCTAAGAATAAACATGTATTACCTAACAGGACCTGAGGGTTGACAAAGACAAACAAAACTGCCAGAATCCTTTACTACCATCCTTCTGGATAAAGCTTAACTAACTCTCCCCTGAACAAAACTAGAAGAAACTCATTAAATACATAATAAAATCTAAACTACTTTTTCAATTGTTACAAAAGATTTATCCCACTTCTTGCTTATAAATTTAATGACTCAAACTATTGAATAGCAATTTTAGATTGAATTTAAAATATACTTTTTTTAAAAAAAAATGGAAAATAGAAACAGTAACAGCAGTCACATTTGTACTGGGGAGGGCGTAGATAGGAAACTTCTGGCAGTGTTGATGGACCGTAAGGTGCAGAGGATCAAAACAAAGTATGCATGGCAGTCCTTTGAGCAATCTCTGGTTATAGTCACATTTAAAATTTTATTTTAATGATTTCCCCTCTCGGAGAGCCCAGCAAGCTACCGAGAGTATCTCGCCCGAACGGCAGAGCCTGGCAAGCTACCCATGGCGTATTTGATATGCCAAAAACAGTAGCAAGAAGTCTCACAACGCAGACATTACTGGTGCCCACTCAAACAAATCGATGAGCAATGGGATGACAGTGACAGTGAATGATTTAAAAGTCTGAATTCTTTTTCCAAAATAAGGGCCTATAAATACAATATATATCACATATTGTTCCATGTGTGATAGTAATTCATCACATTCAACATTAATTTGTATATTGTTTTCCTTCTGCTTCATTTAATCTGATGAGGAACATATATAAGAAAATGGTGCTACCTCAAAAGATACAGTGACACAAAGATAATCTACAGAATGGGAAGGATATTCACCTGATACCTATCTGATAAGGGGTTGATATTGAGGATTTACAAGGCACTGGTTGAACTCTACAAAAAGAAAACATCCAACCCCATCAGAAAAAAAGGGTGGTGAAATGAACAGAAGCTTTCTCAAAGAAGAAATCTAAATGGCCAAAAGGAACATGAAAAAATTCTCTTCATCACTAATCATCAGGGAGATGCAGATCAAAACAATAATGAGATATCACACACAGAGACTAGCCCACATCCAAAAGAACAAAAATGATCTGTGTTGGCGCAGATGTGGGGAGAAAGGGACTCTCTTTCACTGCTGGTGGGAATGCTGACTGGTTCAGCCCTTTTGGAAAACAGTATGGATGCTTCTCACAAAATTAGAAATTGAGCTCCCATTTGACCCAGAAATATCACTTCTTAAAATATATCCCAGAGATGCAAAAAAAGTATAGTCGAAATGGAATCTGCACTTATATGTTCATTGCAGCAATGTTTACAATAGCCAGAATCTGGCAAATACCCGAGTGCCCAAGAACAGATGACTGGTTAAGGAAACTTTGGTACATCTACACAATAGAATACTATGCAGCTGTTAAAAAAAAGATGAAATCATAATATTTGCATATAAGTGGAGGAACATGGAAAGTTTTATGTTAAGTGAAATGAGGGGGGACAGACATAGAAAGATTGCACCGTTTGTGGAATATAAAGTAACAGAATGGGAGACTAACACCCAAGAATAGTAGAGATAAGTACCAGGAGGATTACTCCATAGCTTAGAAGCCGGCCTCACATGCTGGGGGAAAAGGCAGCTTAGATAGAGAAGGGACCACCAAGTAGAGGGTGCTAGGAAGGCCCGCTCGGGATGGGAGATGTAGGCTGAAAGTAGATTATAGACTGAACATGATGGCCACTCAATACCTCTATTGCAAACCACAACACCCAAAAGGAGACAGCAAAAGGGAATGCCCTGCCACAGAAGCAGTGTGGGGTGGAGGGGATGGGTTGGGGGTGATGGGAGGGATTCTGAGACCATTTGTGGTGGAAAATGGGCACTGGTGGACGATGGGTACTCGATCATTGTATGACTGAAACACAAGCACGAAAGGTCGTTAAGTCTATAACTGTACCTCATGGTGATTCACTAATAAAAAATTTATGAAAAAAATGGTGCTATTCATGCTTCAATTATCTGGTCTGTATTGTTTTTCCCTATATATCTTCAACTTTGCATGCATAAAAGATCCTATAAAACTTTTTTAAACAATTTTTTGGTTCATAATGATGTTACTAATGGTTTCTCATGGATATAATTCCAATACCACACCCATCACCAGTGTATCCATCTGTCCCACAAGGACTTCCTCCCTCTCATCCCCTCTCCAATTTATTGTGGTTTTTTGTTGTTGTTTGTCTCAGGACCACACCCAGAGGTATTCAGGGCTTGACTCTGTGTTCAGGGACCACTCCTGTTTGTGCTCAAGAAACCATATTTTGTGCCAGGGATAGAACCATAATTGGCCTCATGTAAGGCAAGTTCTTTAACCCTCGTACTATCTCTCTAGCCCAATCCACAAACCTCCTAAGGTGCTGTCTACAGTACCTTTCCAAATCACTATACTAAAAGGAATTTCCTATTTTCTAGGTTGCTCCCCTAAGCTCTATGTTATAATAATGTCTTATGTTTGTATTTTTAAGCAAGTTCTTTTAAGTAAAGTTATGAAACAGATATACTGAAAAAAAACCTTTGCTTTTTATTCCTAGGAAATATTAAAAGTACCACCCAAATTATAAAAATTTCTATTTCCTAGGACTCAGTTTGCTACAGTTTATAGTGTATATAGGGGTCTCTGTATTCCAAGGAGCAAGATTTGTAAAAAGACAGAAATTAATGCAGAAGGTCAATTGTTTTTAAGTTTCTAAAATTTAACATAAACGAAAAATAAAACTAATATAACTGAGTCTGGGTCTCATTCCCCTGACTCTGAAAGAGCCTCCCATGCAGCGTCATTGGGAAGGATGAGTAAAGAGAGGCTCCTAAAATCTTAGAGCTAGAATGAATGGAGATGTTACTGAGACCACTCGAGAAATTCGACGATCAGCGGGATGATGATGATAATGATAATTGAGTCTAAGAGTCTAAGCAACACACAGGATGGAGTGAAATCATCTTACAAGTATGAAATCAACTTTCTCCTTATCTATACTTCCTGACAAAGGAAAAACCAGCTTCCCAAATCATGGTTTGGTTTCTGAGTGAATTATCTTACGTGGTTCTATAGGAGTTTAATGCCCAGGGGTAGAGCTGAAAGTGCAGAAGCTCATGCTTAACATGTGACTGAGTTCAGTCACTGGCACCTCACAGCATACGAGTACTGAGGAATGTACCTCTATGCTCCTGAGCATTATTTTGCAGGTCTCAGCTCTGAACCATTAGGACTTCAAAATACGAAGTATTGCCAGGAGAATCTTTCAAGGTCCCTAACAATACTTTAGGGAAGCCATATATATTTACAGGGGGGAAAATAGTGAAAAATCTTATTCTGCTGGTTACCTTGGGTTTTTATACAAGAGACGGATTCATTGTGAGCTTTACACATGAAACCAATGATTGGATTGCTTCATTAACTAAAGTGTGAAAGGACTTTATGAATTCTATAGTCATAAAGATCCCAGGAACCATCAACCACCATTCCTCTCCTGGAGAGATATTCCACTTTGCTAAAGAATCTGCAAACTTTCAGAATCAGCATACCAAATCTTCACTCATTCCCCAACCTGTGTGTTAGTGAATATTTTTTATTAATTGATCTGTTTAGACTAGCATAACCGTTTTGATGAGAATTATAAGAAGATTCACTTAGAACCGTCAGGATGCCATGATAGAGGAGGAAACAAATGCCCTAACAGAAGATATCTGATAAAATGGCTTTCCCACAACTGTTCACAGAAAAAATCCAAACTTCTGAACAATATGTCACAAAAAATAAGTCTCCTTTTCAAAAAACCTTCTTCCTATTAATTACACCTAAGCTTATTAGTACTTAACAAATTGTAAACTTTCAACCAAATCACTAGCTAAATTATTGAAATCAAAAATAACTCCTCTTTTCACTTAGGAATATCATAATATACTGGCCCAGAAGAATTGCTACCCCAATTATTAAGAGAAGATCTCTAGATTTTTACATAACTCAATTTCACATGCAAAATTATGAATTTAATTTCATAGAGCATATAATAAAACAAATAAAAGACACACCATACCATTTTCAATCGGCTAACATCACTAATAGCAAATTATGTTGGGTTCTTGCAAATTAATGGCAGATATAATGGATTTCATAAACAGTTCCTAAATGCAATTAAATTAGCTTGTTTCAATATACTGATAAATTCATAAAAATAATTGCTATTTTATCACTCACTACATTCTAGGCATTAGGCAAAGCAGATAACATTCATTATTATATTTAATCCTTACAAAATCTTACAATATAGGTACTATAAAAATTCTGCATCATAGAAATAAACCAATGTTTAGAGTTAAAATAACTTGCTTTATATCACACAAGTCGATAGCACAGCTAAGACTTTAATCTAGTTTTCTAACATTGGAATCCTAATTATTACAATGCACTAATAAACAACTGGGGAAAGTGCATAAAATCTTTAAATATGCTAAATATAAATGTAGAGTTAATCCATACATGTTATTTTTACATAGTCATTACATAATCCATTAGAATAAAATTTATTATGGGCCACGTTTTATAAAAATGAGAATGGAAATGCACCCATTTTCTAAATGCATTGTCACATATTCAGACTTTAAATTCATACCCATTAAGTAAAGCCTTCTAAAGGAAAGCACCACATTAAGTATTTGGAAGATAATGAATACGCATGTAGTAGTCAAAGAGGTGTGGCTCCAAAGACTTAAGTTTACTATCAATTGCATAAGAACATTGTGATTCTAGAGAGGGAAAGCATCAGTGTTGGTTTCATCAGAAAGTCTACTTTTAGGGCTAATTAAATAACTCTTTAAACTCTAGAAATAATCCTGGTCAATAAAGCTGAAAGTAATAAGATGCTAATAGAGAATAAAGCTGAAATATTTGTATTTGTCATAATAAATTCACAGTTTCTTTTATCCCTGACAACATAGCATTCCATTTGAATGCCCAGGAAGAGGTTTGGACTACTACAACCAAATATAACCCACCTATTTTGAAAAACTTGATTTAAAAGATGCAATCTAAAGTATCTAAATTGTTGAAAACACAAGCAATTGATTATTACAAGCTAATCAAAAATATCACTGTATAATATAGAAAGAAGTCTAGCTGACTTTTGTCTTAATGACTAGGAACTACCTAGGTTATGAGTCAGGCTAAAAAGACTGTTCTAACGCCATTTGACCCTCAAACTAGAGGCAATAAATACATCTTTGTTTCTGCTATTCACATTATATATGATTTTTGTTTACCTGCTTAATTAATATAGCACATGTAGAAAATATGGCCCAGATTTTTTAATCAGTTTAGTATGTTACCCTAATAATGTTTTCTTTAGAAGAAACTCCTAAGTATACACTAAAATTCAAATGCCAAAGGAAATTTTTACTAAGAACAAAGTAAATGTGATTAGAAATACTCTGATTTTATT
Source organism: Sorex araneus (assembly GCF_027595985.1). NCBI lineage: Eukaryota > Metazoa > Chordata > Mammalia > Eulipotyphla > Soricidae > Sorex > Sorex araneus. Next base: position 71,906,839 of record NC_073303.1, read on the forward strand.
AGTGAAAAATCAATTTGCTAGTTTTAAAAGTAAACCCATCACAAAAGTTTATCATTTTTTCCGTAGTTGACACAGCAACTTAGCCATATATTTCACACAAGCTAGTCTTAACTATTCTGTATCAGACATGCATGCTACCTCCATTGATCTAAATGTATTGTTTCAAGTCATTTTTTAAAAATATATATTCTAAGCCCTAAAGGATAAACATTCATCCACTAAGACAGAGGATAAAGATTTTAATGGCATCTTGATTTAAGATTCAAAATAAATAAAGCAAAGATGAGTTTCCATCTTCTTAAAACTAAATTACAGAGATTAAAATATATAAACACAAAATGAATGTGTTCCATTTGCATATTATATTTCGCTCTTAAAGTTGATATTGAAGATTAAGGGTCAGCATTTAATCCTCACTATCCTAATCCCTAAAATTACAAAGACAGGCATAAGTGCATGTCTGCTGCACTAAATTACCTTGAAAGAAAGCAAATTCCGGATGAAAAGGGAAGCATATTTATATTATGGTGATTTAAAATCTGTCGCCTAAACACATCTTCTCCCCTCGATCCATTGACCTAAATTGCAGACTAAAAGCTTGTTTGTCTGCAAATGGGCAGCTCACACTTTGAGACAATCCAGAGATTCTTCACTTATGCAGAATCATGCCAACAATTTTTCTGACTATAATAAACACTGTCTTGCTCATATTCCACAGAAACAGGAATTGTGTTATAAAACAGGAGACTTTCTTAGCAGTGTTAAAACAATTTCCTGGGTAGTTAATTATGAAAACTCAGAACTCTGAATCTAAGTTGAAAATACAAAAATTGTCCATTGAAGTTTAATTAGAATGGCTCTTACTCTACGAAAACATTATTGGCTGAATATTGAATCCTATATTTTTTTCACAAAGATAAAAAGATGGGCTATTCCTCCATGGGTGAAAAAATACTTCTAAGAAAAGTATTTATTTCCTGTGTATTCTTGTAACACTTTCTGAAATCTAAAATACAGTACAATGGATTTCCAAACACAAAATAAATCCATCTCACAAACTCACTTAGTGATTCAAAAGCTCGCACATCTTCAATTTCATGGAAAACTTAGGTTAGAATCAATGTGATTATATACACACGTACAAAAACAAAAAAATACTCAAAAAATAATAACGTAGCAAAAATAGCATGCATATGTAAAAGAATGAAGTTCTTTCTAGGTTGTACTTTTGAGATTTTTTTAGGTTGATATTTTTTGAGAAAATAAATTTTTGAAATCACATTCTTCGTATCATTCAGATTATGACACTTGAATAGACTTGGTTCCTCTATGAACTTCTGCTAACCACAATCCTATGTCAATAAAGGACCAGGTTCCTTTGAAAATGTATTTCAAACAATTTTCTATATTTCTTCAGAAAGTAATCCCACTGCTAAAATTTGTGCTATTTGTGTGCTTATGTAACAATTTGTATAAATTTAGGAAACATTTTTAAAACATATAACACCCAAGTCTAAAATATGACTCTGTTCTGGATACAGTTAAGACGACACAGTGTGATGTTAAATGATTATGATGCCTTCTTTTCAACTGTAAACATATATTCAAGCTTTTGTTAAAACATACTGGTTTTTTATAGAGAATCTTCATCTTCTGGAGAGGTTAAAACTACAATTAAAAAGGTCCAATCATCTTAAAAGGAAGGGTATCCTGCAAATGATGCAGTGATACTCAGCGTGCCAGAGCCAAACCCCCGCTGTTAAGCCATGGTAGTTACAAAAGCAGACTAATGAAAGCCGCCAAAATTATAATTAATTTTCATTCTAAAGAAATCATTCTACTCTAATCAACTGCCTATCAAATGTCAGCGCAAATTATGCGAAAGTAAAAATTATTAGTCCAGGTTTAGAGAGGAAAAATTTTCCACAGACTGTATCAGAATAAAAAATGCCTGTGTGGGAATTACTTTTAATGAACAACAAATTACAATTACTAAACTAAATGAACCATCTGCCTTTTTTGTTTGTTTTCACGGCCTCACTGGCGCAGAATGCATTGTCAGCTTAATTCGCATTCAAAATGGCAGACTGCCTCATCTCCCGGTCCTCATGTCCATAACATTTTAACAGAAAATCTGTAACAGATGTTTTCAATTTTAAGAAGAGGACAAGTATGTTTTATAAATATGTTCTAAACATTAAAGGCTGGCGTTTATAATAATAAGGTACATGCCTTTTTCAGACTAGAGCGCTCAAATGACTAAGTACTCCTAAGCCCTAAATTAGCACATAAAGTATTCATAGACCAATACCAATAAAAACAAGTCCTAATGTACTTTATTAAACATTTCATTCAAGTAAATGTGTTTTGTCTCTATCCTTTAATAGGTGATCATTTGTTTCAAAGGGGCATGCATGGGGATATTCAATAACGACATCTATAATCAAACCTTTACTGAAAGGTTTAAAGTGGTTAGCTGGATACATCATCTGGCATCAGCATAAAACATTAAAAATGGAAAATCAGTCTCTTATTAGCATGTGTCTCATATTAGCTGGGCTTTCCCTGCTGAGGTTTGGGGCCCATGATACTGTAAAACACTTGGAAGATTGAATTTTATCAAGCCCATTTACGGAAAAGAAAATCTAATCTGGGTATGCCCTTAAAAAGAGAGTACAGCATATAATGTATCTCGATAGGATGAAGAAGAAATATTTCCTCAAATTAATAACTTTCTCTTTGTGCTGCTATTTATGGCTCTCCCAAGTAGTACAGACTCAAAACTGCAGAAACATGCTTTAAGATAGTTCTTGAACAGCATTATTAATTTTTTCCCTTGAATGAAAGGTACGCTGACAGCCCTGAGCTCTGCTACTCCATTGATCCACTATATGTTCTCAGCAGAATGGGCAGCTGTGAACTCACTACCACCAGTATATCAGCCCTGCATGGAGCAGCCGTGGACTGAGGCCAGGGAACAGCTCAGCTTTCAAACTCACCCATCCTCAGTTTCTCTCTTGAGATGATCAAAAGGAGAGAGAGAAAAAATTACTACCAAACCTACGGTGGTTTACTCTCAAAGTAAAAACTGAACTAGATCTTTTTTTTTCATTGTTTTTCTTAACATTGTTTCACTTTCATTTTAATTTAAAGCTTTGGACAATTCTAATTTTGCCCCCATGACAAACTCTGACCATCCAGATTCCTTCCTGCAACTAAAAACACAAAAGGCGATTGTATGATATCATTTCATTAGCTAGACATAGAGGCGGTTATATGATTCCAGGCTCCTCCATAGGTTTCACGAATCTCTGTTTAAATACTCTGGAGTGGATATTTAACTCTCATCTGCAGTGGGAACTGAAATGTGTTGGTTTAAAAAGCAGCTTGCATGCCAGGGTCCACTCAATGTCATGGTGTCCGCTTTGAAGATTATTTTAATCTCCCCCACCCTTTTTCTGAAAGGCAAGAATGAAGAAAATGACAGTTCCATTATTAGAAATGCAGCCACAGAAACAATCTAATGTAGAATTCTCCAAAGGTATAATGAGGGATATAGACTGAAAACCACATTTTAAAAAGCCCTTCCCTATTTTTGCAATTGGATTTTATAATATAAGATCATGCTCTAAAAATATTGTGTTTCATACTTAACTAGGCCTTATTTTGCATTTTGAGCAATAGAAATAAACTAAGACATTACCTTTATGTTTCATTAATTTCACTTTACTCAATAGTTGGGACCAATTAAGAAGCTAGTTATTGCTTAGGCTTTGCAAGAACTACAGGAAAATGCTTTATTTTAGGTAAAAGCTGCTGTCAGTAAAATATAAGGACAATTATGATAGATCTTTTATATTTTAACTGTTTAATAACTAACACCCTTTTAAGCAGAAACTTTATCTCAACTTGCAATTTGTCTATTTATTGCATTAAGACTGATAACAAATAATAATGTTGTGATGAAGAAATTCAACTGATAATAAAATATTCCTTTATGAAAAAACATTATCTGATAATTTCTTAATAACCATTAATGTATACTTTACCCCCACAAAAAAATTTGATCATGAGCCTGGTAACTACAACTACTAAGTTTATTCTCAGATTCTATATGAAGGTTACTACCTAAATGAGGAATTCTGGTGTGGTTAGAATTTATTCCTTTAGTTCAGAGATAACATTGATATCAATTTTGCTAAACATTAAAAGCACTTCACTGATACTGAAAATATGAAACAATGATCCCACTTCTGAAATTCAGGATCCAGTCAATTATATCTGAAGTATAAATTCAAATGTACTTCAATTAGAAATGAGGGCTGGAGCAATAGCACAGCGGGTAGGGTATTTGCCTTGCATGTGGCCAACCCGGGTTCGATTCCCAGCATCCCATATGGTTCTCTGAGTACTGCCAGGGGTGATTCCTGAGTGCAGAGCCAGGAGTAACCCCTGTGCGTTGCCAGGTGTGACCCAAAAAGAAATGAAATATTTGCTGATACCTATAGACCATGACTGAATAGAAGGAAGGAAGAAAAGCTCCCAAATTCCTCAGACTCCTGGACTCCCTGATGATGTACTGCTTAACTAATGTCTTGATCACAGTCTTCCACTGCCAAAAGAAGGTAAGTAGCTAGAGTCACACTGACTCAGTGGTAAGCCTTGCTAGAAAGCAACCAGCTCCTTGAACTTCTCTATCCTTCCAAACTGGACCTCTAACTGCCTATCTAGATCATCTAAAGCTCTATCTAGATATGATTCTGTTACTATTCTGCTAGTCATATCCTCCTCCACCTGAAAAGGTTGTACCATAGTGCAACTTTCTGTGTCCTTTCTCTGATGTACTTCTTAAAAGTACAGAGAATGTTGGGGCTGGAGTGATAGCACAGCGGGTAGGGCGTTTGCCTTGCACGCGGCCGTCCCGGGTTCAATTCCCAGCATCCCATATGGTCCCCTGAGCACCGCCAGGGGTAATTCCTGAGTGCAGAGCCAGGAGTGACCCCTGTGCATTGCCGGGTGTGACCCAAAAAGCAAAAAAAAAAAAAAAAAAAAAAGTACAGAGAATGAGTGTGGGCTCTCCTTCCCCTAAGAAAAAACCTGACTCCAAGCAAAACAGCCTAGGTTTTAGAGTATAAGTGGGCAGCAAAAAAAATGCACCCGGGAAAGATAGAAAAAACAGTTTAGGACTTACTAGAGAGGACAACATAGGAAAGAATAGAACAGGAAACTGTCATAACTTGATATTTAAGGGGTCTGATGATTGGGTGTGTGAAAAACCCTAGCTTAAGCTCTTAATGTACCATTGAATTTTGATGTGCTTACTAACTCAACGCTTCTGTTGATTTAATTGGGAACTCACTTGTTGGTGAACCAGGATGGGGAAGGAATATAGTACTGACTAAATTACCAATCTCTGCCTTCACTTAAGGCTGCCCAGGTGACCTTAAAGCTTGAACTGCCCATGTGTGTTTATCTCCTTATGTATTTGTCTTATTCTCTCTGACTGACCCTGACTAGACAGAGGTCAAAGGTACCAGTCCAATTGGCTTTAGACATAAGAAAATCTTATAAGAGATACAAACTCCTCTGTGGAGAAATGCCTATTTTTTAATACATGCATGGCATTTGCATTCCACTGCTCTTTGAAACTCTCCCACTGATACCTAGGTGTCTATAGGCTCCCACTGATAATGCCTGAACTCAGAGAAGCTTAGCACTGAAAAGGCAATCACTACAATGACAGCTTCCAAGCAGAAAAGTATGGATTCAACACTCCAGTTTTCCAACTAATGCATGACCCTGGGCATGACACCCGGCTTTCCTTGTGTGACCCTGGATATGACTAATGACCTTGCTAAGTCCCATTTAGTAATCTGCGCAGTTACAACTAAGAACCACATATACTCCAAAGAGCTGCCAAAAGAATGGAATGAGAAAGAACATAAAATATTTCCAAGTAAACAGAACATTAGTTATATGCTATGATTTTAAAAAATTATTGGCATTTTATGTATGGTATAATCGTCTTTTTGTGTCTATATTTTAGCATCCCCAAGTTGAGGATCAAGTGCTAATTAAGTTTACACACCTCAGAATATTTATAAAGTATGCTTTCAAGCAAATTTGAAAAAAACATAGCACAGCATATGAGATGAACTAAGTTTGAAAAACCAAGGCATTTGATTCAGTGTCATAAGCTCTCCAGTCATTATCTTTTTGTTCATGTAATCATAAAGCATTCCACTGGTCACAACTAAATAAATTTCTTCTCCTTAAAAATAATACAGATGGATGGACGTTAGGGGGAGATGGCTTTAATATTCCCTGTCTGCCAGGGAGGAAACCGCTCAAGGTTGCCTTTGTCATCATGATTACAAGATAAATTGGTTTCTCCAGCATCTTCTAGCTTATTTATTCCAGAGCTAAATTACCTTCTATTAACATTTTTTAAAGAAAACCCAATCAAGCAAACTCCAAGCTCTCCTTTGTCACTTTAAAATTCATTTTTTTCCTAGGAGCACGGAAGTGTCTCTAGCTCACTCTGATGGACAGCACAAAGATGCACATGGCCCGGCTTCACAACCTTTTATTATTTCATAGACTTCAGTAAATTTTGCTCCTATTCTTCTCCTTTGGAGATTTATTAATACCAGCTTTTAGTCATCTGTAAACCCATCCATGCTGGCTGCAAGCATTCTTGTTACCCTGGTCTGGAGCTTTTCAATCTGTTATATGTCTTTGGGGGTGAAAGGTTCACGTCTATAATATTTCTGTTTTGTTCATGCTGATGCAATAGAATTTTATAAGATACAACAAAGAACTGGGATTTCAGCAACAACATATGTAAAGGCACATCCGAAGAAAAAGGCAAATCCAGGATCACTGTAAGAATCCAATCCCAAGAGGTCCCATCTTCAAGTCTATCATAGGGGGAGCTTTTTCGATTCATTAGAATAATATCATTAGATTGAAATATGTCACCAAAGTCACAAAAATTCAGTATTTTTCACAAAACTTTAAGGGGATGATGATTATTTAAAACCTTGTTGTAATCATTTCAAGTCATAGTTCCCCACTTTACAGTATCTCTTCACTTCCCACCAAATGAGAAAGATATGTATATATATATATATATACACACACATATATATATCACTATTTCACTGTATCACTGTTATCGCATTGCTCATCGATTTTGCTCAAACAGGCAACAGTAATGTCTCTATTGTGAGACTTGTTGTTGCTGTTTTTGGCATATCAGATAAGCCATGGGTAGCTTGCCAGGCTCTGCCGTTTGGGCGAGATACTCTCAGTAGCTTGCCGGGATCTCCGAGAGGGGTGAAGGAATTGAACCCGGGTCTGGCTCATGGAAGGCAAAAACACCCTACCCATATCTATATATGGGCTGTGCTATCGCTTAAGCTCATATATACATACATATATGTATATACATATATATGATCATTAGATTATAATTATTGGAACATGCTCATGATTGTTGAGCATGGTCATTGCTTCAGTATTTTGTTATTATGTTTTGGGGGCCACACATGGTGATGCTAGGGCTTACTCCTGGTGCTGTGCATGTTCAGGGGATGCTCAGGGGACCAAAGGAAGTGCCAGAACTGAACAGAGTTTGGCTGTATGCAAGCCAAGGGTCTTAATCCTTGTACTATCTTCCAACTCCTGTTTCAATTTTTATCCTACGAATTTATTCACTGGACTGACTTAAGTTCTTTCCCAAACTTATGTTTCAAAGCACAAGGTGTATTCCATATTTCTCTTCTTACAATCTTGCTGCTGGCTATCATTTCCACTGTAATAAATCTAAGGGTGGGGAATGTACCAAAACATAAAAAAGCTTATGAGAATTCTTCATTTATCTTTTTATTGTCATCATATTTATTCTACTAAAATATTTTATTAAAAGCAAATGTTTTTTCCCCAATCAAATTCCTTAATCACAAAGAATGGCAATTTCAGGAAAGGAGGTGTATGGACCAAAACAGAATCAATTTATGTCTGACCTTGAAATATTATCATAGACACAGTGCAGACATAGTCATTATCACAACATTATTTGGAGGTTGTTTCTCAAATAAAACTTAGATTTTTGTAAAACTGCTGAATATGGTGGGAAATCTAATCCTCAAAACCAGAATCACTTATTTCAATAATTAATAGAACAAGTTGTGAATATGAATATTTAAAGTGTCAACACAGAAAAGACCTAGATGAGTCAAGGTAATCATTTTCATAATGATTGGGGGAATTTCTCAGACTATGTTAGTTGTCACTAATGACCCTTTCAAATCTATGCCTTTGCAAGGACTCCATTTTGATGTCCTAATAGTGGGAAGAGCACATTTCAATGTAAATTATTTTTTAAAAAATTTAAACCATGATAAAGGCCAATAGTGCCACCTGCATTGAAAGAACTTATGCTCTTTCTTTCATCTCTTGATTAACATGGGGCTGAGTATCCAATTTGTGGATTAACTATATCTTTTACTAGTTCTTTTTCACCCACTGGTTTCCTGCCTTTTGGCCATTTCTTAGCTCATTTTCATATACCCCAGAGGGCAAAGAGAGAAAATTAAACTCAAACCCATGGAATTTGTTCTAATGAAAGGAAAAGGAAAAGATTGGAAACCACTGGCTAAAATGAAGGTTGGAGATTTTCATACTTGTCTTGCTTCCAGTTAACCTACAATTTCAAGGTCCTATAATATATGAAGCGATTTACCCTTCACGTCCACAACATGATTTAACCATGGCCATGGTGGGAAAGTTATTACACACACCAGAACTTTCCATCGAGTTGCTGAAACAAAACTATACTGAAGAGAAATTAAATCCCAAGACATTTGTTTAAGATGGAAACTTTTTAAAAGAGCAGCTCAAAGCCTACATTAGTTTTAAAATCATTATTATCAAAATCAAAGTATAATTATTTTGTGGTCAAAAAATAAGGCATCCCTGCTTAGAATTATTCCATTGATTTTGGCGTATGCACTGCTTCTATTGGCAGTGTATTTGAGCCTACGTTCCGAAAGGGTTAATGCTGCTGGGTGAGCTGAATTCATGAGCATAATCCTAAACAAGTGAGGTGAAGTTCTATCAGGTCTATTTCAGCGTATCAGGGATTACCGCTAGCTGTCTAATCCTGCTGAGCCTTAGGGAGGGACGTTCTATTGTATTTGAAATCCTGGCCAGGAAAGAACAGAAGGTTAAATGGGTGCCTTGCTCTGTAATCAAATATCACAGGCACTACTTATCTATTCAATGAACAACTGATGTAGAAAATCAATTAGGAACAAAATAGCTTCTTAGGAATTTTTATCCAGAGAGGGGCAAGATTTTTAAAAATGAGTTTATTTGATATGTTTTAGAGTAGAACACTACAATTTCTGAAGCTTCAAAAGTTTTTTTTTTTTAAAATCTGGTTGTAAAATATGGCTAGTCCATACACTGGAACATGTGTATTATTTACTTGCAAAGCCAGGGGCATTTGAAGAATAACGATACCGCACTCCAGCCTAGCTGAGTCATTTACCTACAGAAAGGAAAAGCCCTGCAAAATCAGCTCAGAGAATACACTCTTGACGCGCAACAAAGTTTCAAACTAGTAACGCAAACAAATAGCATTGTTTTAATGAGTTGATTTAAATTATTTATCTCTTCTGAAATGCACTCCTTTAACAGTGCATCATGTTTTGTTTTGTTTTTTTTTGAAAATATTATGAACAGGGAGATAAAGGCGGGGAGCAGGTCCAGCCTTTGGAGCTCTTTGTTCCCAGCAGGAGGAGGCTTCTTTTGGTGGACTAAAGGTTAACACCCTCCACCCACCACCGCCATCCTGTACCTGTCACTCTAAGTAGATGTCACAGTTCATGCACACAGACAAACAGGCTGACCTGGCCAAGCTGCCTGACCTTGGACAGGCCTAAGATCAAATCTGGATATTAATGTTGGAGACAGTCAAAATGTAATTTTCCAGACACTGGAGAATTGAGCTAGAAATTATGCAGTAGGCAATCCCTGTAAAGACGCGGCATGATAATGCTATGGACCTAGGCAGGAGTTAAGATAAACTTTTTTCCTTTCTTTCTGTGAAAGCTACTGAGAGAAGTTTGCTCAGGGGCTTTTATATGCCCAGCTTATCTGTCCTAACACTTTCAATTATTTTTGGACTCTGCTTTATAAGAGTTCTTATAAAGTAATCCATTTGCTGGCTAAAGTAGATATAATTGGAAAAATATTGCCCTTTCATAGCCATGGACGATATTTTACAAATGGGATGAAATACTTTTAATACTCTCATTGTAGTCCAATGTGCATGTAATTTCAACCATGGGTTCTCATTCTCTATAATTATTATTCCCTATAATTTTCCCTCAGAATATACCCATAATATCCATAATCTAGATTAAAAGAGAAAATATGAAAAATCATTTAAATGTCTAGGCAAATATAAAATGGGCTATAGTAATGTGTTATAGTATAGTATTCTCTTAAACCACTACAAAAATTATAGGAAATTTAATCTAAAATTTCTTTTGTAATTTACACCATCATTTTCATATTTCCGGGTTACCAAATTCTTTTAAGGAAATTGTATGTCCTTCACACGGGTAATGCTATTAATGATTAGGACAAAACTCTGCATAAGAACATCATTGTTTCCTATAAAACTATATTTGGAAAACCATCATTAACTTTTTACTTGAATAGCAACTCAGAGCAATGCAACTGTAGAAAAGGCACTTCCTGAAACCCTGAGGAAAATTTTACCTGCACGACAAAAATACTTTTAAAGCATTTCCTTTTCTTTCAAAAATAATTCCCTTTCAATGTTTGTCTCTTCATCACCAAAAAGTTTGCATTGTGAATGTCTGGCCTAATGTCTCTTAATGATACATTTTTCATATAGTGAGCTATTTCTTTGAAGTCTCAGTGAAAAAGTACACTCCGTTTGCAATACCAACAGGGAGACTATATGGTATGTAGAATTATGTTACAATAAACTAACCACTCCTTCAACCAACCAAATTTTATACCAGTTGCTTCCTCAAGCAACACAAACCCACTAATACTTTAATTTGTGACAGTGCTAACTGGTATTAACAGATTATGACTATGAAATATCCTTGCACTTACGCTGGTACGGAAGGATGATGTATCTCTCACAGTAGAACAAAATGCATTAGGTCTACAAACAAACAATACTACGCTCTGTCTTTACCTTATGAAGACCTCAAAAGAAGGTTTATAAGTACTCACTAAACATTACCCTGAAAGAGCCAAGTGTCCAGGCAACATCCTAGGCAAGGCAGAATTCATCTATTCTGCATTGATCTATAGGTATTAGCTATACTCAAGTACTGAAGTCATTTATATATCAGAAAAAAATTTTTTTTTAATGTTAACCAAACCATGAAGCAATTTTATTAGTCTCCTTCAGTCTGTGGGGAAGGGATATTTATTTGGGACTTGAAACACGGGTTGATACAGCCAGTGACCTCAGAGTTTGGCATTTTATAGATGATCCATATATTAAAATATAGCTTTTGATATAAGTATAGAACTAATCGATTATTTCAAGCTGATCTATATAAAAGATCTTTTTGAACTGGACAAAGATGCAACTTTTCACTGGCAAGTGGTTAAATACGAGTTCTTCAGACAATGTATATTCTGCTGTTCACAAGGTTTGGCACCACTTTTATTTGCTTCATTTTAGCACTGTTGTTATCATAGCTGTCGGTGCATTTGTATTAGATGCAATATTTGGAAAAGAGCAAAAGCAGAATATCATTAAAAGAAAATTTTCAATCTAGAAACTACATAATGCACAATTCTCTTTCATAAACAAGTAAAAGAAAGGTACGCACATCTATCTATACAGACTACCCACATTTACAACCACATCTATATGATGAGAAAAAATATGTAAGACACTATTAAGCAATGCTCCAAAAACAAACCTCAAAATATGTCTTCCTAGAAAAGGAAAAAAAATTCAGAATCATAACAGTGAGCTACAAATGAGCATGTAACCCAGTTGACTTGTGGAAGTTGACTCTCCTGAGACCTGTAAGATTCCTGTCCAGAAAATAGACTATATAGTAAATATATGTCTGCCGCTGGGGGGTATCTTCATGTATATAAGAAAAAGTGGATTTCTGCAACCAGGATACAGCAAAGCGTGATCCCAAAAATTTACCAAAATAGACATACCTACACAACCTACACAAATCAAATCAGGACCCTTAGATTTTTTTTCTTTCGTACTGACTTCTGGATTCAGAAGGTAGTTTCTTGGCCTAACAGCTTACTAAAATGCCAGGTCTTTAACAAAAGAATGGCTGCTCTGTATAGGAAAACATGTCCAGTGAAAGTTTGCTATTTTTCCAACTGAGATGGGACACGTGTGTATGTGCATGCGTGTGTGTGTGTGTGTGTGTGTGTGTATAGGATCATTTTATCGTTATTTAGTATCATATATATGAAAACATTTTAGTACTCTAATAAATAGTAAAGAAATAGTGAACAAATAAAAGGCCAATACTTGCTATGGATTTGCGAACAGAATATAAAGAGCCTAGCAAAATCCTACTCTGCAAGGGGGGTTCACAGAGACAAACAGAAGACTCAGTTTCTAAATCCTGAACATGATCAAAACAAATGTTAATAGATCTGCACTTAGTATAGCCACCGCATTCACACACAATATTCTTGAAAAGTCTTTAGATTTACAGTGACCTTCAAACTCTTCTAGCATAGTAGTCCCCAAGATTGACTATTAGTTTTATCTATCTGAATAAAGATTCTCCTGAGTGTACCATTCAGCTTAGGAATGATATGTTTTAAAAGTTCCTACAGGGAGTCTGATGATGAGCCTCACCTGATCCAAATTTTCATAAAATCTTAGCAAATAATTTTTACGTGACAGTTAGTATCTAGTCAAATCAATTCAGTTCAGCCCCATCTTCCTTTCAAAATACCTCAATTCAGTCTCATGCAAATTCGTCACTTTCTTCCAAGATTGAAGAATCTGATTAATAGAAATACATGGATGTAAATGCCACAAATATTCAAAATGGAAAAAAACCCACCTCATATACTACTTGTTTACAATAGAAAATCACTATTTCTTTGCCTAACCTAAAAAATTGTGTTTAATACTTGTCTGTTTAATGTTTATAATACAAATAAGCTCGACCAGAATAAGGTCTGTTTCTGTCTTGTTGATGCTTTATCCTTAGTCTCCAGCTCAGGGCCTCACAGTATGGGCTCTCTCAGTAAGTAGATATCACAATGATTGGTCAAATAAGTAAACTAAGCCCAAGAGATTAAGAGAGAAGTTCTTTATATATGATTATTACTCTGACTTATGTTTGAAAAAATACATAAGCATATATTTGTGTGTATATATATATGAAAACCAGTAACCTGACATTATTTGTAAGTACATCAGCAGTTTAAGATAAAATACTTTTTAAAGTTTAGCATAAATTTAGCTCTAAGAAGCACAGACATGAATAGACAAGAGCTCAAAGTCCATTAAGTTAATTTCCATTTTCTAATCATAAATGGTTAGTTAGAACCCATTTTACAGATGAAAAAATTATGGTGTCAACCTACAGGCAAAAGTACAATTAACGCAACCACAGAAGCTTTAAACATTCGTTTTCAACTGTGAGTACCTCACTTATTAATTCACACGTGGCCAACCTGAAAACTGGCATTTTAAAAGCACAAGAGACAGATATTTTTCTTTAGGCAAACTTCTAAGAACAAATGCATATTGAAGTTTAAAGCACATGAAAGGAGATACAAATAGTTATTTTCTATGAGTTATATTTACTCATTTTCAAATTGATGAGTACAGCTACATTCTACTTCAAAGTAAATTTCAATTGAAGTCCAACTGAAGAGATAAAGTTAAGAATGGCTTTTCAGGAATGACAAGTCCTAGATATAATAGTGTAACTAAGAGCACTTATGGAAATTAAAGAGAAAATGTCTTACCAATAATAAGAAAAGCAGAAGTTATCTCCAAGTACAAGGAGCAATGCCAATTGAGTAGATGTGCTGACAAGACATGAGTAATATTTTCCTCATATGAGAAAAGCTTTCATCTCAGAATACTTTTTTAAAGCTATTTTTGTACTATAATTATAAGATCTCTTGAACTCAGCAAAGTTTTTTTTAAATATCCATTTACTTATATATTAACTAAGGCACAGAAATACTTGCCAAAAAACACATAAAGAGTAGGAAAATGAGCTGGCCACTCTAAGACAGAAGTTTCCTAACTCTAAATGGTTCCCAAGCTCCTGAGAGATATAGGTGATAGACATGAATATCTTTCACTGACTCTATGAAAAGTTACCCCACATCCTTCCACTATGCCTCCTACAAATAATGGGGGGTTATTAAAAGCGAAGCTCACCTTGTCAATATTTATTAAGTGTGTCAGCATACACAAGCTTTAAGTGCTGAAGTAGAAACTCGATCTTTCAATTTCAGAAAGTCCAGAGAATCTTTTAGCATGAGATAATATATGAGCTTATCATGTTTTATTGCATAATTCCACTTAATTTTTTCACAGTAAAACACAATGAAGAAATTATGCAATGTTATGCTCTAATAGTACAAACATTGGCCCAACCGGTGACCTCCCCTACCCTTGTTAATAGGCTTTATAAAGATCAATGAGTAAAATATGATGATGCTAGAAATAGCTAAAGATAAAATATTGACTAGTTTGTCCCTGATAATTACATTAATATTATGATATGTATTTGCTTTTATGCCCACAAAAATTCTCTAGTTAGAAAAAAACAGCATCAAGCAATATAGCATTTATCCATATCATCACTGTTTTGAAAACATAAAAATGATGTGCTTCCAAACATCACATAGTTGGAAAAGCAAATGGGAAAAATAAGACAATTTTACTGTTACTGTGTACTATTTTATAAAAATGGACATTACAACATCCTTACTAGTGTTCACAGTCTTTCAAATTTCTGTGAGGTAGGAATATAATTTTTTTGCAAATTCCACAGAAATCTAAACATTAACTTTCTGGAAAACATAGAGGAGTCAGTATTGCTAAAATGTATTAAAATTAAGTACTAAAATGCCCCCATAAAGTTATGGAACTCAAATATCCCCTGTTAATAGAGATAAAACTCAAGGGAAAATGAAGCACAGTAAAAGATGTGTGTGTGTGTGTGTGTGTGTGTGTGTGTGTGTGTATCCCCCTAAAATCTTCAAGCTTCTGAGGACAAGAAGTACGTTTTATGCCTTGTATCTCTCTTATTCACAATTGAGGTTCAGTACAAAGAATTTAAATTTTGTTTTTGCATCACACACCGAGCTGTGCTCTAGGCTTCCTCCTGGCTCTATGCACGGGGCTCACTGTGGTTGGTTTCAGGGCTCAATACGTGGTGCTGGGGATCAAACTCCAGTCAACGTTGCAGGGCAAGCGCCTTACCCATTGTACAATCTCTTTGACCTAGAATCAATTTTCTTACTGACCTCATTGGCCCAAGTGGAACAGAAGATGGGAAAAAAAACACTGGTAAAATCTTAAAAATGTATAATATTCTTTAAAGGAAAAGAGAAAAGCTAATGAGGTACAAAATAAAATTGAACATGCAGCAATGAAAGTCTAATTAATATTAGTGATTGCCAATCCAGGAATTTCATTCCTGAATATCTAGGTAACACACACATACACACACACACACACCACACACACACACACACACACACCACACACACACACACACACACAAGAGCTTTTACATGAATGTATATTTCATCATTATTCTTAATAAAAAAGAGAAAACAATACAAATATTCATCAAAAGATTTATCCAATGAAAATTCAGTTATAAAAAGGTGTAAAGTATAATATGTACCTATAGACATTTTAACATGAAGTTTTAACCTTGAAATAATTATGTTGATTGATTAAAAATTCATCATAAAGTAACACGTTAATATGATTAAATTTACATAAAATGTTCAAAGTTGATAACTTTGTTTACAAAGAGTAATGACTGATTTCCTAGGGCTGAGAAAGGGAAGATTTCTACTGGTTTTGGATGTGACTAAATGTTACAAGGTTTCTTTGGGGAGTGTTGAAATTAGTATAAAATCTATGATGATTGCACAATTCTCTCAATACTAAGATGGTTGTATAATTCTGAGAACTTTTTGGAGAACATTTAATTGCATACTCTAAAGGGACAAGTGCGTGAGTTATACAACAATAAGGCTCCCACAAAGCACAGAAGCATCCAAAGCAGAGTTCCAGGATGCCTCTCATTGTGCCCTGCTCTGCCCACCTAATTTGGCAGCACATAACTTCAGTTCCTTCATTTTCTAACTTAAAAGTTCATTTCTTGGTGACACCTATCACACTGGCCCAGATAATGTCATGGTCAACTACGGAGATTGCTAGTGTATTCCCTCATTTCCTACTCTTGATATCCAAAAGCTAACTGATTTTAAAAACATACTTTTTGTGGTTACTCAACTCCTTCAACTTCAAGACTAATTCTGAGTTATGAAATATCTTGCAGTATCTGTCATACTTCAAGAAAAAAGAAAAGAGTCCTTTTTAGATGCAGTAATTTGTGGAAAAATTTATTGTTAAAAACACAGGTTCTTGGTCTTTTGGAGAAGAGGCTTGGCACTGGACAGGTGGTATGGCATGCAGGACCTTGCTTTGCATGCTAAGGTACCGGATACGGTCCCATGAGCACTGCCGGTAGTGATCTCTGAGTGCAGAGCCAGGAGTAAGCCCTGAGCACTGAAGAGTGTGCAACCAAAACTTTATATATATATATATTTAAAGAAAAATAAACTCAATACTCACAACCTACTCCAAAGGTGGACCCAAGACCTGCCTTTTGTAGAGAAAGAGGGAAAAGGCTAATAGTCTTCTACAAATTGTGAGACCATTTACTTTTTGGACACCCTATCACTTTTGCCAGGCATATCCTGTTCTCTGAACCTTTGATTAGTCATGTGTACATACAGAACTGATTTCAGGGCTTGTTGACGATTCTTGCACAACATCATCAAAGGTTTATTATCTCTAGAGACTGAGAACACCACATTGTGCAGGAAGAGATTTCTGCGATCTACTTTAAAACAAAATAATTAGGCATTAATGATTAACTCATAATCTTTATCAATTTCTTTAGTAAGACTTCACATACTGTATTCTAATTCCTGTATCTCTATCTCCCTTCCTTTCTCCTCCTCTCCAGTGTGTGTGTGCGTGTGTGTCTGTGTGTGTATGTGTTTATGTGTGTGTGTGTGTGTGTGTGTATGATTTGTTCCAGAACTTGATCAAATTAAGTATAAGCATATATCCCTGAAATGTACTAGAATGTACTTGATGTACTAAATGTACTAGAAGCATCATTAGAGAACTGGCATTTTAACTTTTTTAATCAGGTAACATGTGTAATTTGAGAAATTCCACACACTTTTAGATTTATTTATAAATAATTAAATTGTTCACATTTTGCAAAAGTACTAACTTATTTTTAAATGATATCAAATAAATAAGAAGACTGTCCATTTCAGTGTACTTGGTCCCTATGATTTTTCCAATAAATCAAGTCTTTATCATTAAATTGCTACTGTAGTTCTAAAGGAGAATAAAATCATTAAGAAACTAGTAGGTAAATATTACACCTGATAGTTTATTTTAAAAACATACATCTAAGATGGCTGGAGCAATAGCACAGCGGGTAGGACGTTTACCTTGCACGTAGCCGACCCGGGTTCGATTCCCAGTACCCCATATGGTCCCCTGAGCACCATCAGGAGTAATTCCTGACTGTAGAGCCAGGAGTAATCCCTGTGCATTGCCAGGTATGATCCAAAATACAAAAAAAAAAAAAAATCTAAGTATTCTGGAGCCATAGCACAGCAGGTAGGGCATTTGCTTTGCACACGGCCGACCCGGGTTTGATTCCTTCAACCCTCTTGGAGAGCGCAGCAAGCTACAGAGAGTATCCCGCCCACATGGCAGAGCCTGGCAAGCTCCCCGATATGCCAGAAACAGTAACAAGTCTCACAATGGAGAAGTTACTGCTGCCCACTTGAGCAAATCAATGTAGCACAGAGCTACAGTGCTACATCTAAGTAAAGGATGAAAAATTAAGCAATTTCCCATTCAGTTTTTAATTTCAGGTATTTAACCTAAAGCCTCACATATGCAAAAAAGCATCCTAACACTGTGCTATATCCCCAGTCCAGAAGACATATTTAAAACTCATAATTAAAAAATAATTTCATTTCCACGTGAAAATAAACACTATAAAAACTAAAAATTTTTCATTAGGCTCATCTAAATTTTTCCCATAGTTAATGATTTACATGAGCCCCCAAATGTATCTATCTGGTGGGGAAAATGTTTTTCATGAATTCCCCTTGGATCTATTTATAGTTATGTGATAGGGAAATATATCCTCAAGTAATATTCATAAAAGACACTTGAAACAAAAGTTCTATCAAATGTGTTTTTAATTTGTTTAATAATTAATAAAAAATAAAATAAATGATAATTTTCTTTCAGCTAAATGTTTTCTCAAAAGACATTGATTTCTATTTAAAAATAGTAGCACTTTGCACATAATAAATAGAAATTTCCTCCCTCCTAACATATTGCTTAATTTCATTAAATAAAAATTCGATCAAATTTATTATACCAAATAAATTCAGAAAGGTACATTATAATGTACCTTTCATAATTCTCATTTATAATGTTTTTCATAATTCTCATTTTAGCATATTAGTTCTTTTTTTCCCTAAGAAACATGATTTTTGGAGTAAGAATTAGGACTAATTCTCTTCCTTCCCCATATCTGATGTCACCTATTCTGTTCTCAGTGGTAAGTGTCGAATGTATGTTGAATTTAAAGCAGTTGCCTTGTAAACTGACTCTCTTTCAGAAGTGATGGCAATTAGACTTGCTACCTGACTTCCCGCAATTGAACAATGAATGATTTTAGCCCCTAAGGACATATCCCAGTGTTATTCTCATGCCTGCCAAATAAATAGTTAGAAATGTTTAAAGTCTTTGAAAGATACTGCACATTATAATTATCAAAGTGTTCTTACATGCCTTTCACACACCAGTTATAGGAACTGGGAGCTTCTCTATTACTAACAAATCTGTCATTTCAAAACTACGATGATTCCAGTTAAAGAACATTTTTTTAAATAAATTTTTTCAATTGCCGCAATGTCAATGTCTGACAATCTTTTGTGGGAATAAGTATACAGATTCTGGAAGACAAGATTTCTATGTTTCGGATAGGTCAGAGTGAAAAATTCTAATAAGATATTACAGGGGCCGGAGCGATAGCACAGCTGGCAGGGCGTTTGCCTTGCACGCGGCCGACCCGGGTTCGATCCCCGGCATCGTCCCCCAAGCACTGCCAGGAGTAATTCCTGAGTGCAAAGCCAGGAGTAACCCCTGAGCATCGCAGGGTGTGACCCAAAAAGCAAAAAAAAAAAAAAGATATTACACTTTATATTGGAATCCTTGACAAAATTTCAAAGAGCAAGGAGAGGAAAGGAGGACATTGAGAACAAAAAGGTGGAAAAACTTCCTAGAACTTTTAAGTAAAATAGATCAAAATTAAGAACTGAAAGATAGAAGTAAAAAAAAATAATTTGGGACAGCGAGATAACTCAATGGAGTGACTGCACGCTTTACATGTAAGTATGAGGTCTGGATTCAAACTCTGGTACCACATGGCCAGAGAATAGCACCAGGAGTAACCCCTGAGTATCAAAATTGAGGTAGCCACTGAGTACCCCATTGAGTGTGAATCACAGCAAAATAATAATTTAAAAAATTGTTTTATAGGGGCTGGAGTGATAGCACAGCAGGTAGGGCGTTTGCCTTGCATTCGGCCAACCCGGGTTCAATTCCCAGCATTCCATATGGTCCCCCTAGCACCGCCAGGAGTAACTCCTGAGTGTAGAGCCAGGAGTAACCCCGAAGCATCGCCAGGTGTGACCCAAAAAGAAAAAAATTGACTTATTATATTCCCATAAGTAGCAAGTTAAAAGGGCTTCCTTGAGCATAAAGATGCCAATGAAAAGTAAAGAGCTTCTGGGCTACTAATGCTTTGTCGTAGTAGCTGTTCCTGTGTTAAGAAAATGCTTCTAGAGGCACATTCCCTCTTTCTAGCTCAGCAGGGTACCATATAGTACATTACTGCTGAAGTATCCTGGTGACCTGGAGGAACAAATGCAGCTTCCAAAGGTGCTTAATATGCAAACACTGAGTTTTGGCACTGGACATGATTAAGAAGTTTATTAATTCTTTCAATTTAGTATAATGGACACCCCAAACTGCAAGTAATGGGTACTGTCTTTAAAGTGAAGGAAATCTAAGCCCAGAAATGTGGTTTCTACTACAGCATCTGCCTTGTAGGCACGAAGCCCTAAGTTTGATCCCCAGTATCACCTGACATGTCATGTGGAGTGTCATTCCAGAGGAACTGCCATGTGTGGCCCCAGCATTACAAGGAATATGTTATCTCTCTCCAGCACACCACACAACTACAACTTAGGATATTCAGAGTGTACCACAAGTGTGAAAACACTATAATCAACTATGTGTGGTCTCCAGTTGTCTCAGCAACAACATAGGGAAGAGAAGGGAATGGGTTGGTGTATATGAGATACAAAAATAAAATAAAATGCAAGGATACTGTTGTGAAAGGAAATATTAGGTAACAATATTAACGAGCAGTTTTTCCTTCCAGCTCTAGATGATCTAAAGGATACTCATCATTCCACTTGACTGCATTCATCTGTACAAACCTTCCTTCCTGTGTCTATGATATCTTTAAGGGAACCCCTTATTTGAAGAAATAAAAGGCATCAAAATGTTTAATCCCTAAACAAAGTCTTTCAAGCCAGAACAGGAGGTAAAGTACATCTCTTTTTATGAAGCCACATGTGTTTTGATTGCAGGCACTGTATATAGTTCCCTGAGCACGTCAGGGTGTGGTCCACAAACTTCATTTCCCAAAACAACTAAGTCTGTCTTGGGAGTGTCCAGTCATATGATTTTCTCCGTTATACTTTCTATCCTTGAGCATGAAACATTTTATTCTTGGAGAGAGAAGAGAGAGAGCTCAGGAATTAAGACATGAGTCTCGCATGCAGCAGACCCTGGTCCAATCCCCAGAGCCATACGGTCCCTCAGGACCCATCCAGAACTGAGTAGCACTGCATCCTGAGACCCCTTGCATTGTAACTGTAGCTTGACTGCCTGAGAATTCCTGTGAGGGATTCCCCTGGCCCCAGGCCTTCTAAGTACAACATGGGAGCACCCTAAAAACAGGCAAACCAGCATTTTCTTTCTAGCAGAAGTCCATAATGTGGACTGGGCATGTGTGAAGAGGCCAGAACTCCAGGACAAACTCTTATAATTTTGAGGACTTGAGAAAGGCAAGTTTACTCTGAATCTCAGTTTTCTCCAATGTCAACATAGATATAACAAATAACTAGTAGAAAGAATAAATGAAACGATGCACATAAAAAGATTAACTTCATAAGATTGTCATTAATACGTGCCCTCTCTTCAAATAAGTGACACCTCGTTAAAAGTTGATAAATAGACGCCAATTGTTGATATGGTTTCACTGTTAACAGAATAGCTGTAGCATCAGACAGAGATAGCACCTGAGAGATAGCTCAAGGGATGAAGCACATGCTTTGCATGCAGGAGGGCCCTCCAATTATGTCCCCAAACCTACTTAAAAAGGAAAGGGATCATTTTAATGAAGCTAATCAAACTCCATAAATCGTGCATAGATGTCATCTATTTTGCATATTTGCCAGCTCCATCTATAAATGAGGCTTTTCTTGATATAAAGCTCATAATCCTAGACTAAAAATCACTATTTTTAACTTTAAAAACTTTCTTCACAAACTGCAGTTACTGTTTTAGCTGCTCATTTCTTCCTCTCATCAGCCATGCCTTTCACTAATTTTATCAACGACTATCCAGGGATCCATCAGTCTTCAACACTCGTTCCTCTACACTACTTCCTAAAAATTACTTAATGGGAATATATGTTGATTACTCAAGGAGAAAATAACATGTGTCTTTGGAAATCTGATATTTTATAAAGAAAGAATGCCCTTAGGCAAACAATATGCATATTGCTCAAAAACCTAGAAATTGAGCTTCCATATGACCCAGCAATACCACTTCTGGGGATATTTCCCCAGGGTGCAAAAACACACAGCAGAGATAGCATCTGCACTTATATGTTCATTGTAGCACTGTTCAGAATATCCAGAATCTGGAAACAACCTGAGTGCCCAAGATCAGACAACTGGTTAAAGGAACTGGTACATCTACACAGTGGAATACTATACAGCTGTTAGAAAAATGAAGTCATGAAATTCACTTATAAGTGGATGAACATGGAGAGTATCGTGCTAAGTGAAATAAATCAGGAGAAGGACAGACATAAAATGACTGCATTTGTGGGATACAAGGACAGTAGAAAGAAGAGCCAAAATGAATGGTCCATGGCTGAAAGCCTGTCTCCAGGGCTGAGGGACAGGGTAGTTGGGATAGAGAAGGGACCATTATAACAATGATGGTTGGAAGGGATCTTTCTGGATGGAAAATATGTGCTGAAAGTGGGCAAAGAAACAAATATGATGGCCTTTCAGTATCTATATTGCAAACCATAATGCCCAAGGGGGGAGACAAAGAGAAAGAGAGACAGAGACAGAGACAGACAGAGAAACAGAGACAGAGAGACAGAGAGAGACAAATAAAGGAAGAAAAGTGTCTGCCATACAGACAGGCTGGGGGCACAGGGATGGCAGGATACAGGGAATGATGGTGGTGGAAAATCTATACTGGTGGAGGGTGGGTGTTAGAGCATTTTTCATGAATGAAACCCAATCACAAATGCTTTGTAACTGCATCTCACGGTGATTCAACAAAAAATAAATTTAAAAGAATGCCCTTAGGAAAATCTGAATCATTCAAATATTGAGACTCAATATATATATACATATAATTATTTTATTTAAAAAATTTTATTTTTGATAAAAGGTAGAATATTAATAAAAGTATGTAAATATGAAATAAAATGTCACACATATTGGTATGACTATGATAAGACACAATTGGTTCTTACAGTCATTAATCTTTGTGCAGGATCTCACTGACTGCATTGTAAAAAGTTTCTTCAACTTTGTTTAAAAGAAAAATACAAAAATCCCAAATAATAGAAAACTCTATCTTTCCACCAGATTTCTACCTAGCCCTGTCTTAAAGCAATCAGTAAACTTTTGAAATGCAAAAGAGCAATAATTGCAAGGCACACAACACTGTACTACATTACTGATGTTCCAAGAGACTACTCATAATCAGACCTTCGACCAGCTATTATTGGCAAAACAAACAAACAAAACCATCAAAAGCTTTTGATGGCTATGCACATAGATTCAAATCATTATTTTATTAATGGGTGTCACCTTACAGTAGGTGGCTTATATCCTACCTTATTGACAGTAAAAAAAAAAATCTCTATAAACAGAAACATTCAACTCCAGGCACACAAAGTGCCCAACAAATATTTAAATTTTAATTAGGAATAGAGCTCCATATATCAATCAGGTACTCTTTAAGTGGAAGTTTAGCCCTTGTGTCTATGCAGCCACTATGTTCTTCCTAGGGTAGGAAACCCACAGACATTTCCCAATAGTTTCGAGTGGGCCGTGTCTCCACTCTTGCTCTTTTTTTGAATAAATCATATCATCATAAGCTTTCCTGAAATACACTGATAATTTGGGGTGGGGGGAGAGTGTCTTTAAAAGCTTGAATTATCTGAATAATTAACAAATCTCCACATCTAATTGAACTCAGCCTGAGCAGAGTTCCAGACTCCAAGCAAACTTGGTAAAGCGTTTCCAGTAGAACTCGGTCAGGCCAGATGTTCTGGAAGCAGAACTACGGTCATTATACACATGCCAGCTCCTCCTCACTCCACCCTGGGCCAAGACCCTTTCAGCAGCAGCAGGCCTGGTTAACATATGACTCCGGCTGCATTGCTGCGTGGCATCCAAGCACCCATTTGAACATTTCAGCAACTTTGAACAAGTGTTATTGACAGAGAAAATTAAATGGATGCCAAAGACACATGCAGGGGGAGTGCATTAGTTATGAGATAGCACCTTTGTCTGCAGTATCTACATAACTTCAGAGTGACGCATAAACACTTGACTACTTTTGCTCAAACCGCACCTACACCTACACTCAACTCGGTTATCCAAAACCATCACCGTAAATCATAAAGCGGTGAGTCCACGTAGTCCTGAGTGAAGTATTCACTTACGTGGGAGGGGAGTTCAGGGGGTTGAGAGGTAGAGCAAAATGTGCTCACATGTATTGCGTTTGTGTATTTCTGAGGTGGGAGGCAGAGTGTGTTTGTGTGTTCAGATCCTTGCGCTCTCTTTGAGAGAAGATAAATGAAGAGAAGTCTTCAAGAGGGACACTTCTCTGCTTAACCCCCATCCCTGATAGTGGCACTGTACCCCCTCACATTAGAAATTCATTTAGATTAAGTAGCTCTTCTAAAAGATGTGCCATTCACACCTTTAGCTACACTACTCTGCTTTTATAAACGACTTCTTCCCCCTTAATTAAAGGAATGCTAGTTTTCTTAAGGGGATTAGAGGTAGTCTTGAAACATGAAGTGTTTCCACTAAGAGAAAAATCTACCTGGGATAAAAGGAGTAAAAATTCAGAAAAATGGAAAAGAGCTTGGTGGAGTATAGCTGATGTGTAGGGAGGCAGTAGCTTTGTTCAAGGAAAGGCATATTGAAAATAAAACCGAGCATTTCGAGATCATGCTTCGTGTTCTTTACATTTTGTCTAGGAACTTAATAATTCTACATGCTAGCAATTATTTTATCTATCCTGACATAAATATAATAAGTTGATCATCCGGGCCTCTAGACATTATTCTAGAGGCTGAACTTTATCTTTCACTGCTCAATATTTGGCTCTATATCTATATATGTCTATCAATATGACAACTATTAGGATAGTTTGTTTTCTTCTAGTGAAATGCAAAGAGGGTTCATAGCTCATAATGCAACATGCTTCTTGCCATGTGAATGTAGTGAGGCCATCCAAATTTGTGCTGAAGTAGTTATATAATAACGCATGCCTGTGGTCCCACAAATGTCAAACTTAAAAACAGAAGTGACACTCCAGATAGGGCTGGCCAATTGCATTTTGATCTCAAAGGACCTATGATTTACAGTTGTGATTTGCTAAGCAGCTCCTCTCCCTTATTTGTGAATTTATTATGCAAGCTTATATTGTTCCACCAAACTTTTTTCAACCCCCTCCCTTGTCTTTTTTGATGAGAACACAGTAAAATAATTTAAATTCTGATTACTTTTTTAAAAATAAATCCTGCAACTAGAATTAAATTTCACACTGCTTTTCAGCCTTCAAAGGAACATAAATCTGAAACTAATACAAAGAGTGTAAAAATTTCCATATTCAGGTTAATGTTTAGCAACAGAGAAGAATAACTTTTGTTTATCTCTGAAAGCAGCTTTCTTCATCTAAACAAATGACTAGAATAAGATTAAGAAAAACCTGTTTGGGTTTCTTAGATACGCACATGTATTCCAATTTCCTTCTGCACAATGACTTTTATGCAAATATGTACCACACAATCTCCTGACCTCTTTTACCATCACACCGGTACAATGACAGTTCAATAATTGAAATGGCACATATCTGGTGTATTTGATTTTAAATTGCAAAGTTGGATTCAGTCCTATTGAAATAACAATGCATGTGATTCTCTGTTAATTTCAAACTGATTGGGTTATTATTTCCTGCTAGATTTTTTAAAGGCAAAATATCCTGTAGAGCTAATTATTTCATTTTTTATTTTCTTGCCACATACTTTTCTGATTGTGGCTCCTGGTATTATCCTTCATGAACCTCCCCCTACCTTGACTTTAGTTCTTAACCCAGATTCTTTCATCCATAACACAGATAATGAGAAAACTCCAAAAATGTTCCTTGGGGGAATGTTACACTAAAAGTTACCTAGAACTAAATCCCACATGTGTTCCTCTCTGCTCACCCTGGAGACAGATTCATTCTCTGCTCTCAGCCAATCTGAATCCAAATACGAAAACAGCATTATGGAATTCTGACAGACAGTTCTGCTTTACAGCAGGGATGAAGGAAAGAAAAAAAAAGAGGGCAATGGGGCAGTATAATTAAGCTTTCAACATTCTGCGAACACCTCACTTATAGTACAAATAATGCTATAAGATCCATTGAAATGCAGGTTCTTCAAGGCTATCTGTGTATCTGTAGAAGATGGTGGTAGACCAAACAGCTTGCCAGAAAATTCTTGGCCATTCTGAGCCCCAGATAAGGTAAACATTAAATCTGAAATATTGCCAGATCTTATGTGTTCTTCCTCAGTTTGAATGTGTAGTACTAAGTGGTTTTACATTAGATAGTTTTCACTGGACTCTTTAGGAAAACTTCAGCATCACTTGAAAGACAAAACAAATTACAATGCATTTCTTAAGTGATGGCTTGGTGAAAAAGGGTTTCTTTTAGTACATTTCTCAGCTTACTCATTAGTCTTTTATTCATCTACAAATATTTATTGAGACTTCATTATGTGAATATCAATTGAAAAATGTAGAGGGTACAAAGACACAAAATTATAGAAATATAACCAAATCTAATTAACTGATTAGCTGAAAAACTATACACATACTTTACCTTGAAAGACTGCAGCTTTTTATGCAATTAGCATTTACTAACCACAATTTAAAAATATTTCTATACATTGGAGAGAGAATTAAGAGCAATCTGCAGCTTCATTTTACTGTTTTAATTTCCTAGACCAATTTAATTCATCATTAAAACTTCTAGAGGAAAATTCCAAATTTTATAGTGTTTAGCACTTCAGAGGATATTTCCTGAAAAATTCGTATGATTTTTTTTAACAACAAAATTCCTCTTTAAAAAATTCTAAGCAAAATAATACTGTCAAAAAAAGATGAATACAGCTTTGTTTGTTTTTGCAGTTAGAGCTAGTAAAGGTACTTTTTTTTTTTCCTGAGTCCAGATGGAAAGATCATCAACACATCCTGCCTCTGGATTCTTTGCCAAAATACCATAACCCACAAGCCTTCTACCTTAAACATGAAAGGAAAGGTGTTGTTCTGGTCAAATAAAGAAATAATTTTTACTAGCATACGTCTAATGTTAAAGCTGCCTAAATCCTGCCAAATACATTAAAACAACATCTGTAAAACAGATTTCCATTAAATTGATCAGTTTAAAGTTAAGCAGCTAGGCAGATGATGTTTTTTAAGCTGACCCTTAACCTTTCACCTTTCGCCTCCTTAAAACCGACTAAGGACACACAGTTCTTTTGGGTAATACTGGTTCAGGTTGACAATGCAAGAGGGAAAGTGGGAAAATGGGGTACCCAAATAGAATTGACACATCACTACACCTAGAACATGAAGAATCAGTATGTTGTCAATGACAAAAAAAAAAACCTGATTTCTTGCAGCTGGATATTTGTCTTATAATAGCTATTTGTCAGTTTCTTTTAAAGTTTGAATCATTCACAATGAAAAAATTATACAAATTAAACCCCTAATGAAAATAAATTTAT
This sequence comes from Sorex araneus, assembly GCF_027595985.1. Classification (NCBI taxonomy): domain Eukaryota; kingdom Metazoa; phylum Chordata; class Mammalia; order Eulipotyphla; family Soricidae; genus Sorex; species Sorex araneus. The sequence continues at coordinate 71,934,609 of NC_073303.1, forward strand.
ATGTATTATTGTCTAGTCATTAACTCAGAGACTACTTTAACTCTGATTTTAATATTTAACTTATATTATGAACTATCATTTTTCTAGGGCTGGGCCAATTTGTTAGGTTCTCATTTAAAGCAATTACTGTTACTTAGGAAGCAATTTTACTTTGCCGATGCAAGCTGACAAAGCTTGCTAATATTCTCATGACTATACTTAGAAATCCTCTATGTCTGACTCACACACTTTCCATAAAGGAGTTTTGAAATAGCATCCTCCACATATTTCACTCTGGCACATTTTTCTAGTTACTACTAGAAATAATGAACAGTCCTCATAGAATAATGCAAAATGATATCATTTGATTTAATTGCATGATACATATCTCCTCAAACTCTTTAATTCAAAATAAGTTATGAAAAGTTTGTTTTTGCTTCCTGACTACTTTCTAAGACTATATATAATGGCTGTAGGTTAGGAAAGAGAGAAATAAATAAGGAGTGAGGAAAAGTGAATTGACATGGCCTAGGATATATTTTGTTGATCTGTTTGCTGGCTTTGGGGCCATGCCTACTGGTACTCAAGGCTATTCCCAGCTCATGATCCAGGGTCTCTGCTGCAGGTGCTGTGGAGATCATGAAGTTTTTCTGCAAGCAAAGCAAGCTCCGACTCACTGAGCTATCTCTCCAGCCCAAATGATGTATTATTTTTAAGGTGAAAGTAGCTATATTACTTGATTTCAGAATCTGAACTCTATCGGCTTTAAAGCCTTTTTTAAACAATCTTTTATCACAATGGGCTATTGTGCATTCAAAGATAATAGCCAACTCTCCCAGAAAATGGACTTTAAGAGAAACTCCAGCACCAGACAAGGTTAACTGTTCAGCAGAGACACGAGGTGGTCGATTCATATATATGTATATATGAATAATCATAAAAATATATGAATAATTATGAAACAATGTGTTTAAATAACCTTTCCTGACAAAAGAAACAGTGACACTCTCCATTTCTTTAACTTTCCACAAGAAAGTTACTAATAAGAGATTAATGAAACTGAAGAATTTGTTCATTTATACCTTCTAGACACAACAAGTTAACTTAAAGTGTTAGAAGAGCCACATAAATATAAATGCAACTCATGAATATTATACAATGTTCCCAGGGTGAAGATCTATTATTTATACAAACTTAACATTTGCTTTTTTTTTTCTAGGCATTCTAAAAAGTTTTAATAAGTTGGGAATTAACAGAAAAAAATGTTGACAACAGAATGGTTGTCAATTGTAAAACCTATGAATTATAATTCATCTTTGATATTTATTTTCGATACTTTCAATTTAGAAGTTTTCCGGAGTACATTAGGACTTTTCTTCCTTCAAACCATGTAACCCAAATCTAATGCTTTCATTATTGATCCACAGAGCTCCACTATCTCAGCAACAAATTCTCACACCACCTAGTCAGGTTTTTAAGTTCAACATAACAATCTAAAATTAGAACTGCAACAAACAAACCAAAAAAATAGTGGGAGATCAACCCAAAGATTCTGAGATCTGATCGAGAGCCACAATACAACCCATTCTGAGTGTGTTTACAGTCTGAAGCAGTATTAGAAAAGCCATAGGTATTATAATCAACAGTTGACTCCTGATAGTATAGTTATCACTGATTTCTAGTACAAATCAATAAATAACACTTGCAAAATGGATTTTGTAATCGTATTTAGTGCTTGTTACAATGACTAATGGTTTGTAATATTTTCTGAATTTTAATATCCTCTAGACAAAAGAAGTTTTTAATGTTACCAAGTTATTCATCATAGAAATGAATCTGTTACATTTGTACCTGAACCAAGACAATCAAACCAATTCAGCAAACAAACTGCAGAAAATAAATTAACCAGTAATTTGAATTTAGAAAAAGTCAAGAAAAGCTGTGCAATAAATGTTTTTCACCACTAGCCTCTATTTTTTATATCTACATAGCTTTTTTTTTTGAGGCAAGATAAAAGTACATTTGCCATTCTATGACTATTTTAATTCACATCACATGCAAAGCAAGACGGGTATACACATTACTGGTTGATGAAAGTCACACAAAATAAAAACCAAGTTTAGTTTTTGAAGACTTTCAACTAATCCTATGGAGAGAGTGCTTACTCGGTACTTCTGAAAAGGTACAGAAAAAAATCATACTTAAATTCACCTAGTTTGTCATCAAAAAAAGATGATGCATTCATAAGGTATTACTGTATTTTTTCTGCTCTTAATCATCAGTTATCCACGAATGATTCATATTCCAGTAAATTAATAGAGAGGGTTACTATAATTATTATTGCATAAGAAACTATTTTAAAATTATATCATTTGGGATCATTGTTTTCTTTTACTGCAAATCTCAGTGCAGTCACACTACCAATGCCACTGAGATTGGTATGAAAGGAACCTAGGGCAAGTCTTAAAGAAAGAAAATTCTTCAAAGGAAGTTTTGTAATTCTTTCCTCGTCCTTAACTTGCAGGCTTGAGCTCCAAGCTCTGAAACAGTTAATTCCCTTCTCTGCTCTGTGCCAACGGAAATGGATGTCACTGCTTACCTTGTAGAGCTTCAGGGCTGCCTCATGCCTGTGATTGGTGGTGTGCAAACGTAATTTATCCACACTGTTGGTGTAGTAGTCACAGGCGTTACATTTTAGGTGAACGGGGTTGCCAATGGCAATACACTTCAGCCTCCACTCATTGCTTTTGCCCCCTTCTTTAATGTGAGCCACCAGTTGATATTTTTGCATATGTTTATCGGTCTTGCAGTGGAGCTGGAAGTTGGCTTTGAGCTGAGTGTTGTAGTTACAGAGCTTGCACTGGTAGATATCTCCAATTACAGCTCTCCATTCCTCTTCCGGGAGAGACCGCTCACTGCTCACATGCACGCTTAGAGCCTCCAGGCTGTCAGAGGTGAATTTGTTGCAAACAGCACACTGGAATAGCTTCAGCGCTGGGTCACTGATATAAGGTGACAGCTCTCCTGCAGTAAGGAGGGACAGGTCATCACCCATTAGCTGACCACTGGCAAGCCGGATTTCAGGCGGCAGCTCATTATTTACTACAGGGGAAAAAAATTAAAAGGAAAAATAGAGACTAGAAAACACAGCACACAAAAAGGAAATCTGTAAACTAAAGTCTTGACAAGGAATGCGCTTTCTCTAGAGCTTAAACTATAAAAAGCTATAATAGGATTGAATCGGGATCAATTACAATCATCCCTTTCAACTTCTAAATTCCCTCATCAGATAGCTTTAATTACTCCTACTGGGCATGATGTCATTCTGAAATTTGTATTTTCGAGGGCAAGAAAGTTGATCAATACCATAACAAAACAGTCACATGCTTGCAATTTAAGAGCCCAGAGAAATTTACACAAGCACTAATGGTTATTTTGTAATTTGTCTTAAAGCTTGATGAGTTTGGGTTAATTCTGGGTGCGTGCCTGATACTGCCAAATACCTGGGATCAGGTAACCACATTACTGTTAATTTAGTTATCTTCAATCACAGACACCACAAGATTTTCCTTTTTTGAATTAACGTAAACATATGTGATTACAGACAGTGGCATAACCTCTGGAGGTTCATGCTGGATACTTTAGGGAATTATCGCTGATGTTGATGCTACCAGACTTTGAGAGGGGTAGCTAAGGATGGCAGACACCTGATCAAATTAGCATTTGTTCATCCGCCTAGAATGAAGACAAAGTTTGCGGGCCTCTCTTATGTGCCCCTGGAATTCCTTAACTCCTTCCTTGCTACAGTTAATTTCGGGTTGAAGTGAGGCACAAATGGGTTGATTATCCAGCTGAAAGAGAGAGTCCCTTCCAGTAAACTGTCCCCAATTTGTTGGCGTTCACTACTTTATCTGGGCGCCTCGTGCCAAATCAAAATGTGATTAGAAACTAATAACAGTGCAGAGAAGCAG
>NC_073303.1:72268558-72391058 GCF_027595985.1 Sorex araneus
TATTTACAGTGTTAATAAATCCATGAAAAATATTTAGATCTAGCCCTAAAGTTGAAAACATGGAAGATAAAATTTGGATGTCTTGCTTTTCCAAAAAGAACCAACATTACTCTCAGCTGTTCTTGGGACACAAAGAATCTGCACACAGCATGCTGGATGGAAGTTGGTCCTCAGCTCCTGTTCTATCATATGAGATACCTCCCCAGAATTAGAACCTTGTCTGCTTTTCACAATTACTGAAAAAAGAACTATGACAATAATAAAAATCATGAAGAGTGGAGTTCATGCTCAATTCAATCAGGTTAATCAATGGCTGAATAAATAGCAGTACTCCTACATTAAAAAAAATGAAAGAAGCAAGATGTTATTCAATTCAGAATGAGTCAGAAAGAAAGAGACACAGAAAAATTGCACTCATATGTGGAATATAAAGTAGCAGAGAGGTATGAGCTAGCAATGATGCAACCTCTGGCAGAAAGCCCTCTGGACTTAGTCACTAAAATACTAAAATACAGAAATCTAGAACCTTGAGGTCGCTACTGTGGCCACACGACCTCATATCTCTTCATTCTCAGCAATGGAAAACAAATTATCAAATGCTTCCTTTCCAGCAGGTCCGACTCTGGAGGGGGAAACTCCAAACAATAATAGTGAGTTTTTTTGTTTGTATGTAATCAAAGTAAAGTGAAATTTATCAGCTACACAGGTGGGGTGGGGGGCTGTGGGACCAGGGGGCACGGCGGAATGGGGTGGGAGGTTTACTGTGGTTCTTGGTGGTAGAATATATGCACTGGTGAAGGGATGGGTGTTCGAGCATTATGTAACTGAGACTTAAGCCTGAAAGCTTTCTAACTTTCCACATGGTGATTCAATAAAAAAAAAAGAAGAATGTCTCTAATATATAAAATGCTTCTAATTCCCAGGTGATCAATTGATCAACTATATCTAGAAATAATTGTCTTAAAACCAATGTGCTGCATAATTATTTTCCACATTAAACTATATTGCATAATAAGAAAAATATCTTTTTAAAAATGTTCATAGCTGCATAACTTCATAAATTTCTATTTTTTTTGCTTTTATTTTTTTTTCTTTTTGGGTCACTCCTGGTGATGCTCAGGGGTTACTCCTGACTCTACACTCAGGAATTACTCCTGACAGTGCCCAGAGGACCATATGGGATGCTGGGAATCAAGCCCGGGTAGGCCGCATGCAAGGCAAACACCCTACCCGCTGTGCTATTGCTCCAGCCTATAACTTCATAAATTTCTTACAAAAAGAAAAGTCCCCATGTTTTTTCTTTTTTATTGACTTTTAAATGATGTAAAGATCACATAAGAACCAGGTTTCAGGACATGGAACACCAGGGATTAAACTAAGGATATTACACATATAGTGCATGTACTTTACCATTTAAACCACATGTCTGGCTCCTATTTTTAGCATATTTAGGTACGAGATTGAATCTCTGTGTACATATAATAGAAAAAAAAGTATTTTAATATGTATTTATATTTTCTGTTCTGTCTAGTGTTGCTTTAAAACTTCTAAGATGGTAGATATTGTTGTGCAAAGTATTAATTAAATAGCCTTTATTTGTTGTCTTGTGCTACTTTTCAAATACCTATGCTCTACTTTTATAATTTTAAGTAGATTTGTTACAAATATATTCAACATTTTATGTATAATTTTATATTTGATATAACTTTTCAATTGTTATATATGAATGTTGGAAATTTTGAAAATGTTTTAATGGACTTGTTTTGTAGATTATTCATGTGAAATAAAATTGACATTGTGACAAAAAACAAAGTACATTTAATATTATTTTGCTTTATCTCTATTTTTTTTGTTATATTAATTCACTGTATCACTGTCACTGTTATCCCATTGATCGTCGATTTGCTCAAGCGGACCCAGTAATGTTTAAATTTGTCCAAGGCTAAGATTTTAGCAGCCTAGCTTTACTCATCCTTCCCAATGGTGCCGCATTAGAGGCTCTTCAGGGTCAGGAGAATGAGACCCATCTTTGTTACTGTACTTCATTTCTGTAATAAATCCCTAAAGCCATGGTGTATAAGCCTTTATGTGCTGTTGGTTAGGTTTGGTACTGTTTGAGGGTTTTTTTGTATCTATTTTTATAAGTTGGGAGAGCCTGGCAATCTCCCTGTGGCATATTCATGTGCCAAATACAGTATTATTTTATATTAATTATATAAATATAATTAATTATATTAATTATATAAAATATTCCTGACACTATGTCCTACATATCTAGAAAAATTTTAAATTCAGTTTATCACTGAATACATGTTTTCTTCAAAACCAAAACATTTTATCAGAAAATAATCTTTCTTATTATTTCATGTATTCGCCAATAGAAAGACATCATTAATGGCTATACATAGCTATGCTATTTGGAAGTTTAAAATTATTTTTATAATAATAGTATCAGCTCTAAATAATCATTAAAAGTATTTTCTATTACCAAATGTTGAATCAGAAACAATGAAAAAATAGCAGTCTGGGAACTGAAGTGACAGTACCACAAGTGGGGCATTTGCCTTGTATATTGCTGACTGGTAATTCGATCCCTGACACCCCTTATGGGACCCTGAGCATGCCAGGAGTGATTCCAGAGCATAGAGCCAGAAGTAAGCCCTGAGTACTGTCCGGTGTGCTACCCCAAACAAGAAAGGAAATAGCAGTTGTGGTAGTGGGATTTTGTCTGTATTATTGAAATAATTAGTTTTACTATCAGCATTGAGCAGTAGTTTATTTGTTGTGTAAGATGGTATTCTTAAAAGCAATGACAACTAATCATTAAGAAATAACACAGAATTTATTCAATATGTATTGTGAATTCTAAAATATGTATTATGTCCAATATGTATTATGAATTCTACAATTCTAAAATACATCATTCTTTTGTAGTGATTAAGGAAAAATTATGCAAAAGATTTCCCTTCAATTCTCCTATTGGAATAGAGGGGAAAAGATGATGTCATGGTTCCACAATATTTCTTAACAGCTTGCTTTAAATATGTATTCCAACTGCACATCGGTCCCTATCGCTGAAAGCTAATCTTTCTCCATAGAACCTTCAAAGCAGAGTCTACTCAAAACTATTGGAATATTACTATGGGAGAATGACAAGACATGAACAAATTTATTTGAAGTTTGCAAAAGTAGAAGGTGGAAGTTCCAGCTTTTACACCATTAAAACTTATAGGTTGTAGTTCAACTTTCTTGCTAGGACTCAACCTAGAAAAACTGACCTATTTGTGTTCACAAAGTCCTAAGTTTTAAAAAAGACACAAACCCAAATACACACAAAGACAAAATAAGCTTGCATTTGAGACATAAAAAAAAAGGGCAATACTTTTGAGAATTCTTGGTTGTTTACAAACTCAACATTCTAATGTTTTCATCAAAAGCTCATTCTGGGAAGTAAATGAAGTAATCTTTTTGGAAAGTAATAGGATTTTATTCTCCTGAGATTCCCCCACAGAGACGTGGGCACTTCCTTAAATCAACCAGTCAGGTATGATGATACCCCAAATCCCAACTGCTTGAAGCAAATAAATAATAAATGAAGATGGTATTTGAGTCTGAAAAAAAAATCATCTCCGAGGTCAAGAACCTTCTTTTTGTGAACTCTGCAAGATGTGTCACGCAGAAACAAGAGTTAAAGGTTGGGGTCTTGACCACACTCTCCACTTTGGCTTGTAAACTGAACGCGTCTACTAACCCAGCACCAAGTGCATTGCTGAAGTGCTTTTTCCCCCCCTACTCTTCCCCCCACCCCCCATATCTTTTTCTCTTTTTAATGGTATGAGTTCTGCTTTCACTCCAGGATAGCTGAGAGTCAGAAATAGTGGGAAGAAAAGTTAGCATTCTTACTGAGCGCAAACCCGCTGCTAAGATGGTATTTTGTATCGATTTTTCCTGAAGCCTGTAATCTTGAAAGCTTGTAACAGAGGATGAGGTAAATATCATTTTATTTGCTCAAATAGGTTTAGATTAGATTGAGATGAAAAAGTAAGGACAGGCCAAATTAGGACTGAAAGCAGCAATTACAGATTATTGTTTCCAGCAGTAACTAGAATAGGTTATTTCACTGATAAAAAGACTTATTGGAAGAAAGAATTGGTGATTTTCTTTATTTTCCAAAATAAATAGGTAAAAGGAAAATATAAAATTAAAACTATTTTTAAGAGCAAAAAAGAATCCGTTTTCTTTCAAATCATAGCAGTATTCGAGCAGTTTCAATTTACCTAATATAACCCTTAATGCAGAGTATAGATTAACAAACCAAAAGTACATTTTCATTATGAAAATTGATTTTATGTTGTATTCTTGCATCGCTTAAAATTTTCTAAAGTCTAAAAGCTTACACTATTTTTTTTTCAAATTAGATCTCTTAATCACATGATCTTAGAAAAAAAATTGTGTACAAAACCATCCAAATGATACTGACAATGCAACACGGAATTTAAAAGGTTTAACCATGTCTTATCTTGGAGTCTGTTTTATTTCCTCATTTCTGAGCACTTCAGACACATAAGCTGTTATTCCTTCTTTAGATCAGTAAGTTTGAATTGTTCTACCTGTCATTCTGCAGTGAGGAGCACCGTGAGATGTCATACAGTGATTGTTTGCACTTTCATTCTTTCACATTAAATGGCAATCATTCGGTCTTTTTGATTTGTTTCTTTTATTTAGCCCTGAAGTTTTTACACTAGAATCTCATTAAAGCTGAACCAGTATACTTCTGTCAAAAAATTAATGGAAAAAAGTTTAAAAGTGAAATGTGTCCCCTGTTTTGTCACTGCTCAAGAAGTTGTATCTATCAAGATTCCCCAAGTTTAGCACTTTGATTTATGTTTCATTGAGTCTGCTTGTCTCTTTCTTTTTATCTAAAAATGAAGGAAATCCAATGAAAGGAGATCGATTAACACACAAGAAAGGAAAGTATTATTTAAAATTATGTATTACCTTTAGTTCGCTGACACTTCCATGTATATAAAGCGCTGAATGTTAACATCAGTATACATTTTGACGCTTAACAATTGCAAGGTAGTTTGCAATTAAAATCTAGGTTTAGAAATAAATTATTTTAAAATGCCATTTAATACGTATTATACAAATGCTCATAGGAAGCCCTTCTTTTATTTCAAATAAAGAGATATTTGTATAGGGAAAATTTCTCGTGAACAAGGTGAGTGTACCAATTATGGCCAAAATGGGAACTAATAAGAATGATAGTTCTTCAATTGCATAGAATTTATTTATGCATAAGTATGTCTCATTGTGTCTAGAAAAAGTCATCTGGGACATAGTCATATAATCTAGGCACAATAGACAATGACAAATATATTCATTCAACATGAATCTCCTTTCATCGTGTGCTGGTGTTCTGAAAGATAAGTCAAATAGATTGTGTGGAGGCTGATTCCTTTCTGAGTTCCAGAAAATAAGATAAGTGTCTTCAGAATGCTGGCAAATTAATCCCAGTGAAATTATGAACCACCAGCTAAAGATCCAGCCAGAAAGAGATAGAAATGGCAGGGTGACTGCAATAATTTTAAAGGTTTCTTAAAAAATTTTTTATGTTGTAATTATTAGCTGACACTGTAGCATGTTTTGCTATAAATTCTTCTCTGAAAAAACATGATATTAAATATATATCAATTCAATTAATTGATTAAATATACAGTATTTGGGATTTCTAGTGCTCTTATTTCTGAATGGATGATAGCATTGAGACTTGAAATTGCAACATAATTTCATCATCAATCATAAGTGTTCTTTCTTATATTTTAATGACATATTTGTGAATGATTTTAGTGCCATGTGAGTGAAGTTGTATAAATATATTTTGTGGTAAAAATGTTAGAAAAAGTATTTCTTTCCCTTGTCTTTAGGATTTTTGTACTATTAATGCTGATAAATATATTGTAATATTTTACATAAAAAGTCTCTAGATTGTATAAAATTAATGTATTTATTGAAAATTCTAACTACTGCAAGGGACAAAAGTAAGACATGATCCTAAATAGTTCTACAACGAATTAAATTAGGAGATTTAAATTAAGGAAAACATGATTCTTAAAGTGCACCTCTGCTTACATGTATCTTATACATATATTTAGGCAACTATAATGTAAAAAATATTTGAGCTACTGTGATAAGTAAATTAATTTAAATCTATATGCCTTTTATCCAGATCTACATGCCAAATGTAGATGCGAGCAACATTATTTTTCTAAGATCAGATGCAAATGTCTGAACTGTGACAACATGTATAATTGCACAGAATTATATTGGTCAGTTTCTGCTAAAAAATAGAAACTGTTCTATTAGATGTGCAAAGTTCCTAAGATCAGATTGCCAACATCTTCTATTTTCTCCCACTGACCGAATATACAAGTTAGCATCTTGTCCCTCTCGTGAAGGGAGAGAAAGCGTTGAGTGCATGATCATCAGTCTCCAGTTTCGATATGACTTAACTTGCATTGTCTGACCCTCTCTAGGGTCCTTCCACTAGGTTATGCTGCTGCTCCTCCACAGAGCATGGGGTGGCCTGGGAGATGCTCGTGTTTTCAGGGCTGGTCCCCAAGCAAAGAATGCTATTTCCCCTTTCTCAGCGCAATCTTGTTTGAAACACCAACATGATTACCACGACACTATTTGGACGAAATTTTGTAGAAATTGTACTGTGCCATACGCATTGAAAAACCAGAGAAAAATTTTTTTTCTTTGAATTAAGAAAATGCAAACAAATTGCTTTTTAGTAGTTGGAGGCCTGTTTGAGTTCAAGTATCTCTGCGGGAGCCTGAGCTTGTTGCTGTATATTAAACAATAAGAAATACAGTAACAAAATCAGCAGGCAAATAATATAAACAGAACTGGTGAATGCTGTGCCAATTTAAGCAAACAATTCTCCCAATATGCCATGGCGATTATTTGACATATCCCTGTTGTTTTCCACAGTTTGCTTATTCCAATCTAGCGTATGTGACTGACAAGTTGGAAGTATTGGTTCCAGTTGTGAAAGCCAGGCAGAAACACAAAAGATAAGAGACTCCATGGTACCGGGGTAAAATCACAATCCAGAGATAATATTGAAAAGATAAATGTTAGATATGAAATTGTGTTTAAATCCAGTTGTTACACAAGCTATTACTAAGTTTCATTTTAAGTTATTTTTTATTTTTTTCTGACAAAGCTATTTGAAGGTTTTATATGCCTTTCTTACTTAGGAAATGAAAGTGCATTTGTTGGGCCAAATGTTCAGATTTTATAAAAGGACAATCCATTTACAATAAAACCATCAAGAAAAAGTCAGTCAGTTGAAAATGGATCAAAACTGATCTATTAGTTCTATATGAAATTTACCCTACAGATGTGAATAATAATTTAAAACTCCAGTTAAAATTGATATTGCATAAATAGTTTCAGTTTCGAGGGAAAGGTTTTAATAGGCTAGGATACATTTTTAACTTGCTCTTTGGGAGCTATGCTTGCAATTTTAAACGCATTTTTAATAATATATGCTTCCTATACATAAGATTAGAATTGCCCTTCTCCGATATCGAGACAATGTAGTGGGAAGAGTGCTTATCTTGCATAAGGGTGACCCGGATTTGATTCCCCAGCACCACATACGTCTCCAGGGCCTACAAGAGTGATCCTGAGCACGGAGCCAGGAATAAACCCTGAGTACCACTGTGGAAAATGTGTGGCTCCAAAAACAAAAAATCGAACAAGCAAACAAAAACAATTTACCATTCTCAAAACAAAAACTGCATATGCTATCCTTTTCATTATACCATTGTTGGAATTTCATTGTACCTTTACGCTTGGAATTCCTCCCTTAAAATTGATTTGGCCACTTTCCATAAAACTCCACAACTATTTTTTGTCTTTTGGATCACACCCACACCCAGAAGTGCTCAGGGCTAACTCCTGCCTGTGTGATCAGGAGTTATTCCTGATAGGGCCTGGGGGACATGCATACAAGGCAAGTGACTTACTCTTTGCACTCCCTCTCTGGCCCAAGATACAAAACTTTTAGGAATAAAAGTAAATTGACTACTCTGTTTCGTCAAACACAATTTTAAAAGGTCATTCATTGATTTGAGAGTTCTATGCTCCGAGCTGGCACTGGATAAAGTGAAGCCACAAGAATTAGCAGTTGTTGGGAATAGAGAAAATCAGGTTTGTTCACCATTGATTTCAAAAGCTACCCATGGCGTATTTGATATGCCAAAAACAGTAACAAGTCTCACAAATGTCACTGGTGCCCACTCGAGCAAATCAACAAACAATGGGATGACCATGCTACAGTGCTACTGTAGTATATCTTAAAACTGAAATAAATGGCAAAATACTTAATTTTCCATGAGGGGAGTTATAAAAGTCTGAAATGTGGTTTTTAAAAATAAGTGAAGGTATAAGTGGTACACATAAAGGCGACATTCAAGCTTAATATCTGACTGATATGTTTTGAAGACACAAATTTGAAGACAAAGGAGTTTTTATTAATAATATTTTGAAAAGATAGTGTTTGGAGAAATACTCCTTTTTTCATCTTTTACATTAGCTTTTCATTAATGTTCAATATAAATCTTAATTGTACATTTTAAGATATCACATTATATCGTTAGGAATTTAATTATGCAAAGTATATTAGAATTGATACTTTATTAATTAGAAAATTGCCAGCAGGATCATCGTATAATTCATGCAATCCTAGAGTTGGGGAGAATAAGATTGCTAGCTCTTCCATATCTATTCTAACTTATAATTGAAGGTGATCGACTTTCATTCTTGTTTTCCACAGTTTTATCTGAACTTGAGATATTAGTTCAGTTGATATTAGTTCAGTTGAGATTAGTTCAGTTGAGATTAGTTGAGATATCTGAACTTGAGATATTAGTTGTGACTTGGCTTAATGTTGTTTCCAATGAAACACAAAAATATTTACAATTGTATAACTACAGTCTGATATTTAGAACCTCAGACCATCAACTTTCTGAGTCAATCCTTTGTAGTACTCTTGAATAACTCACTTCAATATTTATTTTAAAATAAGTACTTCAATTCTTTATTACTCTTTTCAGGAAGTCACTACTTAATATTTCTCTCCATCATTTCCAGCTTCCTCCTACATGTAAGAGAGGATTATCACTCTTTCAGACTTGGTCCTTTATCCCTATGCTTATTCAAGTATTAGTGTTTTATTGTACTCCAAAATCAAATAAATTCTTGTGTCCACTGTACTACAAAATATTCATTTTCACTGAGCTTTAAGTTAAAGAACTTATTTGATTCTGTTTTCTCCAAACTAACAAAGGAGAGATGGGAAAAATAAGAGAACTCGTAAGATTCAGCTTGCTGTTGCCTTTTGCAGAAAATATCTCTTATGCCCAGTTTATGTTTTTCTCTGCTCCTAGAGTGCTGTATTATTCCTCACTGAAATGCCAGCTGATGTTTATCTCTTCTCCTAGACTGTGGGTGTCTTGAGGTCAACTCTGGCATTTGAATCGCTGTTCAATTGCCAGCGATAGCCAGAGTGTTAAGTAAACATGTGGGAAATAGATCAATGAACAATGGGTTATAATACTGCTGTTTCTGTGTATTCCTCTGCATTTTCCAAAATTTGAAATATGAGCATATGTTTTAAACACAAGGCAAGTTGAAGTAAAATCATAAACATGAATGAAATAAAGATTAATTCCCATTTTAGATAGCTGAATGAAGCTGAAGCCAAAGCTACTAACAATAAAAACTGTTGTTTAAACTCTTAGTCTTGGAATAAAATACACACATTTCAGATTTAAAAGGAAAAAGTTTTAAAAAGTTTATAATAAAATGAAATAAAAACTACATCACAAGTTTGTTTTAAGAGAAAGAGAATATAGATGCAATGAATATATCTTCTTATGTCCTGTCTTACCTCTTTCTACCTACACTGGTATTTCTTTCACTGCATTATGTTTGTAGTTTTAAGTATTGCAATGGTTTACAAATATATTCATATACATATTATGTTAGTTGTAAAACAACAAAATTAACTTTGGAATGTTTATAAATTTAATCAATTAATTTTAGAAAGCATATCTTGGATAACAAAATAGCACCATCAAGTGGAAGCAAAATCAAATTCCTGCGCTACCTAACACACTGTAGTCAAATAGTTGGTCTGGTACGTGCATGGCAGAGAGTTCACATTAATTTTCGGTGATAGGACTGTCAGCCCAGTATTTGAGTTGCTTCCTAAGCCTGCTCTCCTCTCTCACTCGGGGAAACGTTTCTTTATGTTTGTCTTCTTGAGTTTTCTAGCCTCTTTCCTCCTCTGTGGAAATTGCCTCAACCTGTCCTTTTTATACTTTAAATTTCAAAGCATAGATTACTTTTCTCTAGGTCATCTAATGTTCCTTAGTAAATTGATTCATAATTTATTTCGTAGACTTTATTAATTATCTTTAAGTTTTTGGTCACACCCAGCAGCTCCGGGCATACTTCGTTCTGGCTCTTTACTCTTGGAACACTCCTGGCCTGGCAGAGCTTGGGACACCATCTGGCATGCTGGGATTGAACCCAGTTTGGATGTGTGCAAAGGAAAGGACCTAACATATAGGCTCTCTAGGGCCTACCTTGTTATATTTTGCCACTATATCACAAATACAACTGGTTAACAGCTGGTATTATTATGTTATGGTTATTGACGTATGCTAAGGGTTCAATAGATTTCAGTGACTATTGGTTAATACAATAGATTACACTTTCAACTACATTTCATATTAGTATGAAAATGAATAAAGCCAATGATTCTTTCATTAAGAAAATATGCCACACGTTTTGAAAGAGAAGCAAGAATATTTCACTTAAAGAGAAACAGCCTCTAATGAAGTTAGGACAAAGTTTGACATAACAATACACTGGAAACTACCAATAATGACCCTGCACCAGTTTTCTTTTTTAACATACACAAAATCCCAGCTGCAGTAATATATGTATATGTCCTCTAGGAGTTTTAGAGGGCCAAAGAAATGTTGGGAGACCATTTATATTTTTTACTTTTTTTTAAAAAAGTTATTATTGATGGTCCAGAGTGATGGTAGAGTGGATAGAGGATTTGCCTTGCATATGGCTGACCTGGGCTTAATCCCCAACATCCAATACCATCCTCTGAGCCTGCCAGGGGTGATTCCTAATGCAGAACCAAGAATAAATCTCTGTGAACAATGAGGTGTCGCCCCCCAAACCAAAAACAATTAAAAGTTATTATTGAGGTAACATGGTTCACAACTTCATTGATTTCTATGCCTCTGTTGTGTTGTTAATGCATTATCACTTCCACTGTTTCCAAAACCTTCCACTGTATCTCTAGGAATTTCCCTTCTAGACTACCGTCCTGCCCTTAACCCCACCACTGTCCGATAACTTCATTTCTATTGTCTGTGGTCAAGGGTTTAGTTTCACTGTACACTATTTCCTTTTAAGGTTTTAAATGAAACCCTAAAACAAAGGTTTGATGGGTCTTTCATGCATAAACATTGTTTTGGATTTAACTTTAAAGTTAAAGAATTTCAAAATTATTTGTGATTAGTCTAACAGGGAAGTTGAAATGTCAAGATATGTTGTAGAACAAGTTTCATCCACATAAAATACTAATGTGTTTGATTGGTTTTGTGAGCATCCTTCTTCTTACCGTAACTGTAGGATATTTGAACAAACCCCAGGAAGCTGTTTGAGGGATGCTATTATACCAGAAGGAAATCAGAGATCCTTATTTATCAAACACCACTTATACTGATTTAGTATCATCTGTATATTTCACTCTTAAGACCTAAAAATGAGAATGATAAATAGGTAATACACATATGTAAAATTTGAAAAACAAAACAAAACAACCTAATAACATAGCTTGAATATCTTTAGTCACTTGAAATAAGGTTATTTATTTTGCTTCATAATACTTCCTGAGCATCTACATATTATTTTTGGACGTATCCACATAGTAAATTAGATTTTTGTCCTCTAAAACTCAAAACATACTAAACCTTTATGTAAAATTCTGATTAAAAGCTGCCCTTATAATTTTGCTTAAGGCTGAAGGGGTTTGAATAATCCTGTTTACAATGCAAGGCAATTGCTTTCTTTCACCCCCCCAATACAGCCCCAGTAAAAATCATGATTTAACTTTTCTTTTTTTGTGTGACACTGTAAAACACAATGGCCCTTGTAAAAAGCCTTACAGATGCCTCTAGAAATATTAGCTCATCTATATGCCCTAGACTATCTAATTAAATAGAAATTGTATGTCTTCAGTATAAAACTCCCTTTGATTAAAGTTAGTCTGGGAATAAGGCTGAGAAGAAAATGAATTTCAGTTACCCTATCTACAAAAGGTGCAGTAAAATGTGCCTTTAAAAAATCCTTAAAAGTTAGATACAAATAATTTAGAGAACTTGATTTTCTCAATATTTTGCGGAATTCAACTTCACCCCCTACCCCAGGCCCCCCCAATTCCCTCAGTCTATTAATGACCCCCCCAGTCTATTGATGAAATGGTGTTTCCTAAAACAATGAAGTCTGTTGAAGCTTTGCAGATGCATTTCTAAAAAGAGATCTCTATTTAATGCTACATTCCATTGCCCCTTCTTCCTCCCAGTAACTGTCACTGACTGTCAGCTCCTGTGTGGTGGTGTTGCCTATGCTGTCAGATCAATTTTTAGAGATAGGGCAAAGGCTTGGTAAAATTCAGTAGTGTAGAAAACCCATTAATGTTGAAGGGGCTGTGTCTATTATATTCTCCAATGAAGCAAAGCAAGCAGGAATTTTAATAATGACAAATTCAAACACACAAATAGGCAAAACAAACACTGTCACTGAACTATTCTGTATTTCTTTGGAAGATTGAAGTACTCAAAAGATCAATTATGACCTCCAGACTTTGTAGCACTGCTTTGAGTGAACACAGGTGAAAGGACAAAACTGCAAAATGCCAGGTTAGAAGCTACTTAGCCTTTTGGAATTGATGCAGTCAACAGTTACAAGTCTTCAGATTTCTGCATTCTATCTATAGTTCTGTTATGTACCACTAGGATAAAATAAGCAAACTGGAGCTATAGCACAGCAGTTAGGGCGTTTGCCTTGCACACAGCCGACCCGAGTTCGATTCCTCTGTCCCTCTTGGAAAGCCCGGCAAGCTATCAAGAGTATCCTGCCCGCCTGGCAAGAGCCTGGCAAGCTACCCCTGGCATATTCAATCTTCCAAAAACATTAACAAGTCTCACAATGGAGAAGTTACTGGTTCCTGCTTGAGCAAATTGATGAACAATAGGATGACAGTGCTATGTTTATCAGATAATATTATTTGATTTATTCATCTTTCTCTGTTTTTTGTTTGTTTGGGGACTACATCCAGTGGTACTCAGAGCTCATTCCTATCTCTGTGCTCAGGGAGCACTCCTGGTAGTTTCAGGGGACTATATGGCATGTCAGGTATCTGGGTTGGTAGCATGTAAGGAAAACTACAATACAGTTGTTCCAGCTTTTACTCAGTTCTTAAACTTAGCTAAACTTCAACCTAAACATTAATAAGTAGAAAATCAGGGATTTGATGTAATAGTTTTTTGTGTGTAAAATATTAATGATAGAAATATATACAAATAAAAAAGTTTTTCAGCCTAAAGAATTTTATGTATTATTCACCCTACCTACCTATACCATTGTGAAAAAAAGATTTTCCAATAAGCTATACTATTCTCAGAAAGGAGGGAATGTCAAGTAAAAGATAACATAACCAAAATTAAAATTAGCCTGGAAGTACTCTTTTCTGTATAGAAACCTTCCTACTGAAGAAACAGCACTCACAGTATCATTGAACATTAGACCATCACGACAGTAAGACTCAATTGTTTTTTCTTGGTCTCTAGTCCAGATGAGAGGAACGAGATAGAGATCCAAGACAGGCAAATGACTACTCTAGTGCCACGCAGTTGTTTAGAGGACCCCCTGGGAATTCTAGTACTCAGTTTCCCTTATAGTGTCTTTGACACTCAAATATTTTCTTATAAAAATAAAACAATATGGGACTTCTATGCTTAATTTGAATTCTCTCTGGCCCAGTGATTTATGCTTCTATCCCCCAATCACACAAAAATTAGTTAAGAAAGATGAATGTATACTTATGTTGCACCATTGTAGCACTTAGGATAATAATCAGAATATGGAAGCAACCCGAATGTCCAAAAACAGGTGAATGGATAAATATGATGTGTTATAAACACACAATGAAATACTACACAGTGGTTAAAAGAAGATAAAATCTTGCAATTTTTAGCAACTTGGTTGGAAGTAGAGGATATCATTTTTAGTGAGAAGATTCAGAGTAAAAAGGAATAAATCCAAATGATCTCACTCATCTGTGATACACGCAGAAACAAAACAAGGGAATGGATAAAATCAAATGAGTACTAATTCTTGGTCCTTGATTGTAGACTGAGATTACAATGCACTAGGCAGAATAGAGAAGACATAAGGTCAGTGATAATGAGCCTTGGTCACTTTGGTTATAATTTTATACATCAAAACCAGAAACTATTCTAACCATTTACCCAAAGCATCATTTAAAAAAGAAACATAATATAACAGAAAGCAATTTATGTGATAATATTCCAACAGATGGCCATGGGTAAAGAAATGATCTTAGTATAGTATATATGTAATGTATATATGTATATATGTAATGTTTAACACACAACTATAATATAGCAATTATACAACTGTCATCATTTTATGAGTATACTATGTGTCATCATTGGTAGATCAAGAATTAAGGCAGGATTATAGCAATGGTCTTTTGGTACTAGGAAGATAGTACATTATCTGGTGTAATAGGTAGAGCAGAAACTTGGATAGTACCATAGGTGTTGAGCCGTGTATGGATGACTGGTGTTAATGTTATTGGTAGCAGCATTAGGAAAATATTTATGGAATAACATTGAAAATGAGGGGAATAAGAAAAAAATGGAGGGGAAATGAAAGTGAATTGTAGAAAGCAATTATTGGGTAGAATTACAGAATGTAGTTATTTGGACAATGGTTTGAGGTTGTTTTACAGGATCCTGATTTGCTAATAAAAATTGCCTCCCCTGATACTGTGCTGCTGCAGTTTCTTTCATTTGACATCTGTCTTATTAGCCATTCCCCAGGATTCAACCTTGATCTAACTTTATTTTGGAATATTTAATTAAGACAGTAGCTTAAATCAACAAACAACAAAAATCCTACAGTTTGAAAATTTTGCAATCACAGTTTTCTCCACCAATATATATACCTAATTAAAGTCACAATGATAGCCAAGTTATAATAATTATTGTTATAGCACTGTTATAGCACTGTCATCCTGTTGTTCATTGATTTGCTCAAGTGGGCACCAGTAATGTCTCCATTGTGAGACTTGTTGCTGTTTTTGGCATATTGAATACGCCAGGGGTAGCTTGCAGGCTTGATACTCTGGCAGTGCCATGCAGGCAGGATTCTCTCGGTAGCTTGCCAGGCTCTCCAAGAGGGACGGAGGAATCAAACCCGGGTCGGCTGCTTGCAAAGCAAATGCCCTACCTGCTATGCTATCGCTCTAGCCCAGAATAATTATGAAGAGAAACATGGTTTCACATTTATACAATATCATATAATTTTCAAAAAATGTATTAAATATTTCTTTCATATTATCATTACTGACTAGTAATTAATGTATGTGTTTATTATATAAGAGTGCATCAGACATTATGTATCCAGGATACTTTCTACGTATCAAATATTGCTCTAAGAGTTCATTTAAAATATAACAGTGAACAAGAGATTAAAAAAATCCTTGGGGGCTGGACAGATAGTACAGTGGGTAGAGCACTTCCCTTCCATAGGGCAGAGCAGGTTTCAATCCCTGGCACCATAAAATCTCCAAGCCCTACGGGGAGTGATTCCTGACGGCAGAGCCTGGAGTAAAACCTGTGCATCTTCACTGTGGCACCCCCCCAACAACAACAAAATGTGTTTGCCTTCATGAGGCTTATGAGTTATTATAGGGGGAATGGCAATTAGAATACTCTCAATAACCACAAACTATATCCTTATATTAATATAGCTTGGGCAAGAGTGGCCAAGGATGGAGATAAAAAGAAGCATGAGGAGGAGATGCTTATGCAGATCAATAAACTCAAAAAATGGATTTTTAGGGCCTGGAGCAATAGCACAGCGAGTCGGGCGTTTGCCTTGCACACAGCCAACCCAGGTTCGATTCCCAGCATCCCATATGGCTCCCTGAGCACCGCCAGGGGTCATTCCTGAGTGCAGAGCCAGGAATGACCCATGAGCATTGCCGGGTGTGACCCAAAAAGCCAAAAAAAATATGGATTTTTAAAAACCATTCATACAGTGATTATTTCTTTAAACCCCAGTAAGAAGAATGAGAGACAGTACAACAGATAAGGAGCTTGCCTTACATGCAGACATCGCTGTACAATCCTGATGTGACATATGGTCCCCTGAGTACCACCACGAATCAATCTAGCAAAGAACCAAGAATAGCTCCTGAGAACCATGTGTGTAACTTAAAACAGTACAAATAAAACAACATACAAAAGTCAAAACACCCAATAGTGTTTCATGATTATGCGTTGGAAGATATATTGGCTTTACTTAGTTCATGTTGCACAAACAGTTCGGACTAGTCTCCTGACTTCAGATTGGAATGAGATCATAATTACTCTCTGTTTCATCAGTGTCTCCTTATTCCTAGTCTCAATGGTTGATTCAAGATAGGTATGTGGCTTGCTGAAAGCTAAGAAGCTCTGAGATTGCTGGAACTAATTAATTAAAAAGAAACAGTCTTTCCAATGGATTCAAAACCAAGAGACACACACAATTTATTATATTTAGTAACTAGAAAACCTGCCTATGTGGTCATGTCCATATACACACTAGACACTGCAGCAAAATTCATAGTTTTCAGCACCATGACTTTTAGGATTGTCAACAAAACTTAATTAAAATTTAATAGAAAAGAAAGGAAAATAAGAAAGAGAAAAGTTGATAGAAGGCAACAGAGACAAATAAAAAGAATTAATGAAAAAAATAGATTTATTTACTTCTCAATTTACTGCCTATCTATTGCAATGCATTTTTTTTTTTTTTTTTGCTTTTTGGGTCACACCTAGCAATGCACAGGGATTACTCCTGGCGGTGCTCAGGGGACCATATGGGATGCTAGGAATCGAACCCAGGTCGGCCGTGTGCAAGGCAAAAGCCCTACCCGCTGTACTATCACTCCAGCCCCCTGCAATGCATTTTTTGTTAAAGAGTGCTGGCACATAAGCCTTGCAGTTCTCAGGATTGTGGTAGGCTCCATGAGGTGAGGAATCACGTCATCTGTATGACATGCAGTCCTTCTGTGACTTTCCCAAATGAATACACTATTACTATTGAGAAGCAAAAGGAGATTGATAACTGGCCAGACTGATTTTTAGTGTGAATAAGGTTTCAGGGTACAGGATCACACCCAAATTTAAGTTGCCTGTAAGAAAGAGCAAAGTACTCTCAGAGAGAAAAAGATCAAGACCACAGTAGAATAAACCCAGGGAAATACAACTCTTTGCTATTCCCTCTGCATCTTTCTATATTATAATGTACCTACCTTTTAAGAAATATTGACCTATTTATCTACTATCTATCCATTGCAGTCTCACAAAGGAAAAACTAACATCTTCCAACTTCACGAAACAGGGACAGTGACCCCTGATATGTGACCCTTTATGGTATTTTTTAGATATGAAACATATGTTATAGTTTTACATGTAGTACATGATGATTTGCTGTATGTTTACATTACACACATTTCCACAATAAATTTAGCATCTGTCAATTCAAATATCACTGTATCACTGTATCACTGTCATCCCGTTGTTCGTTGATTTACTGGAGTGGGCACCAGTAGCGTTTCTATTACACTCAGCCCTGAGATTTTAGCAGCCTCTCCTTACTCATCGTTCATTCCCAACGATTGGAGGCTCATTCAGAGTCAGGGGAATGAGACCTATTGTTACTGTTTTTGGCATATTGAATACATCACAGGTAACTTGCCAGGCTCTGCCGTGCTGGTAGGATATTCTCAGTAGCTTGCCAGGCTCTCTGAGAGGTACGCATATATCTTTAACTGTATTTTGGGATATGAATACACCATGGGGAGCTTGCAAGGCTCTCCTGTAAGGGCAATAGACTCTTGGTAGCTTCTCAGATACTTCAAGAGGGAGAACAAGGCTATTACATGTCAGGCACCAGAAACGCTTCTGGAAGCTTGGTCTTATAGTCTCTGGATGTTGGCCATTGTTGGGATTAAACAGCGCTGGGGGAAGTTTGTGGGTGTAGCTGCCAAGCTACTGGAAAATGGGGGTCTGGCTAGAGAAGACCCAATTTTGTCACTTCAAATAATGACAAATATATTTTCTTATGATAAAAACTTTTAGTAGAGGGGCTGGAGTGATAGCATAGTGGGTAGGGCGTTTGCCTTGCACGTGGCCGACCCGGGTTCAAATCCCAGCATCCCATATGGTCCCCTGAGCACCGCCAGGAGTAATTCCTGAGTGCAGAGCCAGGAGTAAGCCCTGTGCATCGCCAGGTGTGACCCAAAAACCAAAAAAAAAAAAACGTTTTAGTAGATCCCTAATATATGGTGTAATACTATAAACTATATTCATCAATCTTTATATTATATGCCCCAAGGCATGTTAATTTTGATAACATTCACCTAATTTCTTCAATTCTATCTCTCACCTATTTTAATCACAAATATGATCTGCTTCAGTAAATTTGGTTTTTTTTTTGTTCTACATATAAGTAATATTAAACAGCAATTGTCTTTTTTTGCGTGATAATTTTTTGGGGGTTTAGACTGCACCCCAATACTTCATAAAACTATTATGTTCAGGTCTTACTCGTGGCTGTGTTCAGGGATAACTCCTGTTGGTGCTACCTGGTCAATTTGTGATATGAAGAATAGAATTGGGCTCTACCACAGCAAAGCAAAGGGCATTAACTCCTGTACTGCCTCTAACCCTCTGTCTGCTCTTTTGACACTATAGAATGAACGCTCAAGCTCTATCCATGTTGTTGAAATGATAAGACTTTGTTTTTCTTCTATGGTTGAATATTATTCCATTTATATCTTCATTGTTTGTATATGTGCTTTCTGTTTGTATATTTAAGAATATGTATTTTTGTTGTTTTGCACAAAAATTTTGAAGTCTAAATATTGACTAAGTGCTGAATTAACAAGTTTTCATTCTTACAATCCTGTTAACTGATAGTTGGTTTCACAATAATTCCTGCTTTTTTTTTTTTTTTACTTTTTTTTTATTGAATCACCAAGTGGAGGGTTACAAAGTTCTCAGGATTATGTCAGTTATACAATATTCAAACACCCCTCCCTTCACCAGTGCCCATCTTCCATCCCCAACCCCCCCAGTATATCTGCCGCCCCCTCCCACCTCCCTAGTCCCCACCCTTATACGTGATAAGTTTCACTTCATTTGCGCTTATCTCGATTACATTCCATGTTTCAACACACAACTCACTACCGTTGCTGGGGTTTCCCCCCAAAAAGAAAAAGACAGTCCTATTGCCAATGAGGCATTTGATAATTCTCCATTACTAAGCATATAGAGATATTAAGTCCTGCTGTTTGTTACATAACTTTTCTTTTTCCCCCTTGCCCCGCGCCACCGAGTTCACGCCTGTTTAGTAATCGCCACGCTGTCTGACAAAGGGAAAAAAAACCGAAGAGGATGGTTATTTCCCGTCATCAGCCGGCGTGGGGCTCTGGCTTAGTTGATAGTCTAGTAGAGTGTCTGGAAGCAGTTTCTGGAACCAAAGCTCTTGCGCTGATATCGGCTCCGGCTCGAGATACCACCAGCGTCCCGCTGGTCCATGTACCTAATTTTTCCCCTTATTTCCCATTCCCACGCCACCAGGTCTGTTTGCTTAATGGACATCACACTATGTTTGACACCACGCCACGTTTCTTCCCGAGAAAGAAGGATATTTCTTCTCAGCCGGCGTGGGGATATAGCTTAGTTCAGTCTAGAGAGATGGCTACCATTTTGATTGCCTTCAATATTTCAACAAAATACTTACTATTCTTGTTAGGATCACCCACAAAAGTCCGACCCATTAAGAAGGAACCATTACATACTGCTGATACTAAGATGACATTAGGTCGCGCGGCCGCGGCAGCGGCCCCGCGGTTCTGGGTTTCTGTCTAAAGTCCAGGGAGAAAGTTGAAGGAGAGAGAGAGAGAGATTTCCGCACGGGGGACCTGGCGGAAACTCTCAAGTCACATACTGCAGGTTGCTGGTGGGCTGCCGGTGTCCCAAGCAGCTCCGTCCTCTTCGTCAGTCATTCTGGGGGTGCGGGCGCGGAGAAATGGGGAAGCCCACGTGGCTGCACTCTCTTTAAGTGTCCGATGTGGGCGGAGACCGGTACTTCCCCGCCCTCGATCCCCCGCCAGCCGCGCCGCGCACTTGGGTGCGTCTCTCCATTTTGTGCTCAGAAGTGGGGTAGATGCTGTGCTGTGCCCAGAGGTTGAGGGGAAGAGAGATAGATTAAAGAAAAAAAAAAAGAGAAACGCCAGGCCCCCGCTCGGGGGACCTGGCGGAAACTCTCAAGTCACATACTGCAGGTTGCTGGTGGGCTGCCGGTGTCCCAAGCAGCTCCATCCTCTTCGTCAGTCATTCTGGGGGTGCGGGCGCGGAGAAATGGGGCAATAATTCCTGCTTTTAACCAATACTTTGAAGATGGTAATCCTCTTTCTGTTTTCTCTCAAATGATCATTCCTCAATCTTTTCTGAATAGTCTCACTAAGCCAATTCAAGAATTTATTTAGATTGATTTTCATTTGTATAAGGTATAAGCGCATTGTATAATTGTGCTAAAATATATGTAAGTGGATTTTGATGCTATAATTATGTGTGTAATTATATATATGAATTTTTTCTCAGTGCCTTATTTCTAAAAGACATCAATAAAATTATACATGAGATGAGATTATTCAGATTGTTGTAAATTATATTGCTTTTGTATACAGTACATAGATATTTACATAGAAGACAAATTTTATGTATATGCTGTTCTTCATGTGCTTTCAAAATAGTTGTCATATACAGTTATCAGTTATCAAATGAATATTATTATATGGAGCAGTGAGCACGTATTTAGAAATATACTAAAGTAGTTATATCCAGTTTTATGATATAAAGATACTATTTTTACTGAGTACTGCAAACTACCCCCATTATGTTCCTCCCCAATGAGACTACGAAGGCTCCCATCATCAGAATCTGAGGATACATATTTTCCAAGATTCTTAATAGCCCTTTATAAAAATTACTTTTACTTCCTCAACCATCACTGTCATCCCATTGCTCATCGATTTGTTTGAGCGGGCACCAGTAACGTCTCTCATTGAGAGACTTATTGTTACTCTTTTTGGCATATCTAATACGCCACGGGTAGCTTGCCAGGCTCTGCCATGCGGGCGTGATACTCTTGGTAGCTTGCTGGGCTCTCCGAGATGGGTGGAGGAATCGAACATGGGTCGGCCACATGAAAGGTGAATGCCCTACAGCTGTGCTATTGCTCCAGCCCTTCCTCAACCATAACTGATAAAAAGTGTGACCTCACTAATTATCCACAGACATTATCTCCCCCTCCTCTCTCTACTTACTAGATTAACCCCTTTTACAGGTAAGAATTTGGATCATACAATTTATACATATTGAACTGGTTTTTGTCATTGAATTTCTTATATTTTTCTTGCAGATGTCTAGTTCCTTCAACATATTCACTATTAACTAATACAAATTGTCATCGCAAATAATAATTTTATACTATTATTTAACTTGATCTTATGGCAAGCCTTCTTTAAGAGACTTGAGAAGACTTGAGTTGTGAAAATGGTTAAAATAATAAGTTTTCTATACCTGTAAATTCATCTAATTTGTAATATTTGAGTGTTGCTTAGAAAATACTTTCCTATTCCATAGGCAAAATATATTTTCCCTCATTTGTGTTTCACAGAAAAAAACCTTAATTTACTTTAAATCAATTTTTTACATAAGCACTGATCATTTTTAGTTTTCTATAGTGAACCAGATTTACCATCACCCGCTACTAATCAATTCATATGCTTCCTCTAAATTAGTCATGCAATATCCATCCATTATTTTTTCAAATGGCTTATCTTTCTGTAATTTTTTAATTACCTCATTTATTGATAAAGCCACTCCTCCGTATAAATTTTAGAATTAGTCTGTCAAGTGATATCAATAATCCTTTTAAGGTTTTAAATGTAATTTAGTTGAGTTTTTTAATTAATTGAGTCTATAAATTGACATCTATATTATGTTTGTTTTGCCATCCATGAAAATAATGTCATCTTTTACTTAGCTAGTTCTTTGAAATTATTTAGTAATCTTAAAATATTCTTCATAAATAAATATATTCGTAGCTATATATATTCGTATTTTTTTATAATTTCAAGAAGGTTAACTTTTGTAGATGGATCTAACAACCTTACTGAAATGGCATATTGTTTTTTCATTTCACTGATTTTCTTAGGTCTTCTAAGTAGAGCCATTATCATGTGCAAATAAATAATGATTTTTACTTTTTACAATGGCAATATAATATTTTATGTATAAATTTATTAATAAGAAATTTAAATAAATCCCTTATAATGTTTTCATGGGTATTTTAGCAAATATTGAACTAATTTTAATTTTTATTTAGGGCCACATATGGTGGTCATGAAAAGGGATAACTCCTGTGTCTGCACTTGGAGGTTATGCTTGGGATTGCTTAGGGGAACATGTGTTTTGGGTTTGAATCCAGGACTCTTGTATGCAAAACATACTGTCAGCCCATTAAGCTATCCCTGAAGGCCATGATTTGCTCTCTTGATTCATCTGTTGTAATAATACTCTTGCTTAAAATGTTATCTTTTTTAAAAGTTTGTATCTAATTATTTTATACTGTGAAAGCAGATCAGTTCAGGTTGCAGTTTTGCCTGTTTCAGAGTATGTTTGAAAGAAGGTGAAGGCCAGCACCCACTTTAGTCTGACTACAGAAGAAAAGGGTAGATCTCCAGAAAAAAGATACTAGATAAAATTTAGTTCCTACCTATCATTCTTATCACCTTGTCACCGACAACTACACCCTCAGATCTCTAGGAAGCAACAGATTTAGGACGTACAGCCTCTTCCCAGCAACTTCAACTGGAGTTGAAGGTTGAAGAAATGAATACCTAAGACGTACACTGAGATTTCAGATTACTGCCCTGTTGTAGATATATTGACGCTCTGACTTTACATTTTTAGTTGATTTCGTTACTTCAGCAATGAGGCTGGGCATGTTTGGAATAAGCTATGGTGGGTGAATTAGAAGGGAGGATAGATAGAGCTGTGGCACGAGAAATGGACCCTCTGCTCCTTAAGACTATGATCCAAGAGGTCTTCTAACTTATGTTGGCACCCAGAGTGGCTTCTTACAGAAATTCATCTAGACTGTGAACTGAACTAAAATATCAGAAATCCAAAACCACGCGGCCACGAGCTCATAGAGTCTTCATTCTCAGCAATGAAAAGAAATTATTAAATGATGCCTTTTCAACAGGCCTGATTGTTGGGGGAAAATTCCAAACAATAATAGTGAGTTCTCTATTGAAATATTGAATGTATTCAAAGTATAGAGAGAATAAAGTGAAGATCATCAGCTACTTAGGTGGGGGTGGGTGGGAGGGGGTATATTGGGGTTCTTGGTGGTGGAACATGTGCACTGGTGAAGGGATGGGGGCTTAATCAGTATATGAGTGAGACTTAAACCTGAAAGCTTTGTATTTTTTTTTCCCCACGGTGATTCAATAAAATAAAAACTTAAAAAAATAAAAAGGAGGATAGAAAAAAACAACCCAGAAAAACACCAAGAAAGTGAGTAATCCCAACCTCTGTTTCCAGCTTTAGCCACACCTTAAAGTTCCTGGAATCCATGGATCTAGGAGACCACGTGCACATCCTTCTGTACATGAATAGAATCCTTTAGGGCTATGCCTTGGACAATCTCCTTGGCTGTGTCCAATTATTCTAGCCTGCTGTCTCCTGATTTCCCATGATCACAATTCAGGGCAGTCCCCTATCAATCTATCACTCAGAGATTTCTAACTGGTTGTTGTATCCTTTATTGCATCATTCCCCTCAATAGTTTCTCCAGAGTTAGAGAAGGAAGAGTCATTCTGCACAATTTCACAGTGCTTAGGAGAACCCCAAACAACTGAGTGTCATTTCTAATTCCACTTGTTTCTTTGTTTCTTTGTCATTACAGTAGGACCGATCTCCAGTGCTGGAACAAATACTAGTGATACTTTTTGTTAATATCTTTTTCTACTTCTTACAACTATAACTTCTTCATTAAGTCAAACACTGGTTGCCTATTGTGGGGGATGAGCTTGGGGAAATTTTCTTTTTTCCTTTCTATTCTTCATGTGTTTTGTTATTTTAAAATCCTAAGTATGTTTTAAAGTGCAATAAACTAGATTTTTTGAACACTTTACACATATTTAAACATTTTAAAAATTCCTATTATTTTACAAATAGAGTAAATATAGCATTTTTTTACTAGTATATAATGTTTGTACTTAAGTGATAATAATAGTCAATACCCAAAGAAAGTTTTCTGTTGTCTGAGTGTTCTCTCTCTAGCAAAAAAAAAACCTTTATCTTCCAATATCGGAGGATTAGATCAGCTAACATTGTGTCATCTCTTTCCCTCTCTGTTCTAAAGCAATTCATAAAATGGGAATTATTTGCTTCTTCACAATTTATAATACGCACACAAAGTTGTGTGAGCACACCGTCTTAATATCTTTATGGAGATTGAACTTATGTTTCATGTTACACTTTGTTTTCCTTCTTTTAGGAGCAGTAACAGTTTGGGTCACAGGTGGAAGTGCTCAGGGTTCACTGCTGATTGTGCTCTGAGGAATCACTTCGGGAGGGTCTGGGAGCTGTATGTGGTCAAGAGGATGGAACTTGGGCCAACGGTGTGCCACACCAGCGGCTTACCTGCTGTACTGCCACTCCAAATACCATTCTTTTGCCATTTTTAGAATTTCATATGCTAAAGTATTTATTTTATTTGAATTTCTCAATTTTCTTTCCATCTGTATATGATGTTGTACTAACCAAATTTATGCATATGTGGATTATACTCTATTATCTTAAAAATGTAATTTTCTTCTAAGATATTTCATTGGCATAGTTTATGTTTGCAGACATTATTGTACTTTTTATTATCTTAAATAAAAAATTTCAATTCTTCTAATTTCACTCCATTATTTTATTAATTTCACATCTTCCTGAGCACCATCAGCTGCTCTTTTTCTGTCTCAGTTCACTCTCTTATTATGGCTCTTAACTTTTATTTCACTGAATTTCCCCAAGTCCCATGGAGTGTTTGAAATAGTTTTCTAAAATTATTTTTTTCTGATTCCTGTGGTGAATAATTTTCAAAGATTGCCTTTTAATTGAAGTATTATTTCTTTTTCTACTGCTGTGCATCTTTGTTATGATTGTTTTCATTTTATTTACTCTGATTTTTTGCGTGAATAGAATTATCTGTCTTTGATGAAGTTCTCTTTGTTCTATTCAGGTTTTTTTTCGCTACAGTTTAATATCTAGCATTTTATTCTATTACATTTATATTATGGTATAGGGGAAGTGGTCACACACAGCAGTTCTCAGGACTTCCTCCTGGCTCTGTGCTCATGGATTACTCATGGCAGGTTTATGAGGACCATAGCTGGGGCTGGGTTTTGAACCAGGCTGGCCGCACATAGGGCAAGCAGCATCTGATTACCTCTGACCTCTACAGTCACATTTTTAAAGAGAAAAATGAAGATTGAGTAAGGTGATTTACATATTCTTCTTCTAAGGATAAATTAAAATACACTTAAGAATAACACATTTTAAAAACTGTAAAAATACATATATAAAAAGGTATGCATAAAGATGCTAACTAATTCCAGTCAAGGAGAAAATAATGTTCTAATTTCTTACACTATTTTTATAGCACAATTCCCATCATTAAAACTTCAAAACCATATCATAGTGTTTAAAATTTGTAGAAGCCAGACCACTTGGCATGGAAGGTTTGACTGGAATGCAGCATCTCTTGAAGAAATGATGAGAAACACTATTCTAGTGTTCTCAGGTCACTAAAATAATGAATTAAACAGAGGCAAAATACTGGTTATCCATTGCCTAGTCAATTTTATTTTTCTAAGACAATATCTTTTACTATTTAACTCATATTGTTTTTAATTAGTAATATGTCTATAAGGCAGCAAGTTAGATACCACAGCAGCCATAAGGGTGAATTAATAAAAAAATCCCTTTCCTGAGGTAGCTCAAAATACTCAAAGGATGGTTAGACAAACCTAGCTTAGGGGCAGGCTTCTGAGATTCATACTGCTTGTGTTTGCTATCCCCAACCTTACAAATTGAAACACACAAATAGGCAAAACAAACAAATTCAATTTGTTTGTCTTGTTCTGCAAGATCTTTGGAATTCAGTGTCCACATCTTATAAAATAGGCAAAATGAAATTTCTACTTTAGGATTATTTTAAAGATTAAATGAAGAATCTATAAATTATTTATAAGCATGTTGGATACATAATGCTAAGCGTCTCTCTCTCAAATTGGTATCACGCATATTTGCTAAAATAATTGACAAAAACAGTAAGAATGAATATTATGTGAAAACACAAAGAGTACATAATAAGTGAACCTTGTCTCAAAATTATGTTTGAACCACTACTAATCTGAGAGTTTAACAGCTTTTAATATGCACATATGGGTTTTGTTTTGTAAACATGTATGTTAAAATATGTAACACTTCACTTTGTACCAGGGTTTCTCCTTCTAAGGTAGATCACCTTAGGGGAGCTGATGGATATTGTGTTGGAATTATGGCATGAGGCACTATGATAAACTATTGAAAATCACAGAATCTCAATCAATAAAAAAATTCCATATATTTTTTATTTATTTAAAAAATTAATTGGATGGCGTAGTAAGGTCTTATTTGCTTTATCTTAAGAAAGTAACACAGAGACCAGAAAGGTAATACAGTGGGTAGGGCATTTTCCTTGCATGTTGCCTACATAGATTTAATGCTTTGCACCACATATGTGAGAGCTGGCATGTGTGGCACTCCCCAAATTTTTTTAAAAAAAATTAATGAATAACCGTGGGGTACAGTTACAGATTTACACATTTCTGTGCTTATGTTTAAGTCGGATGATGATTGAGTGCCCATCCCTCCACCAGTGCCCGTTCTCCACTCCCAAAGTTCCCAGTATCCCTCACATCCCTCCTCATTTCCCCCTGCCCTCCCCCCTCCACCTCTGTGACAGGCACATTCCCTTTTACTCTCTCTCCTTTTGGGTGTTGTGGTCTGCAATGCAAGTATTGAATGGCCATCATGTTCGGTCTAAAATCTATTTTCGGCATACGTCTCCCATCCCAAGCAGGCCCTCTAAACACCCTTTACATAGTGTTTCCTTCTCTATCTGAGCTGTCTTTTCCCCCCAGCATGTGATGCCAGCTACCAAGCCATAGAGCAAACCTCCTGGCACTTATCTCTACTATCCTTGGGTGTTAGTCTCTCATTCTGTTACTTTATATTCCACAAATGAGTCCAATCTTTCTATGTCTGTCCCTCTCTTTCTGACTCATTTCACTTAACATGATACTTTCCATGTTGATCCACTTATATGTAAATTTCATGACTTCATCTTTTCTAACAGCTGCATAGTATTCCATTGTATAGATGTACAAAGTTTCTTTAACCAGTCTTCTGTTCTTGGGTACTCAGGTCTTTTCCCAATTCTGGCTATTGTAAACAGTGCTGCAATGAACATACAAGTGCATATGTCATTTCTACTATATATTTTTTCATCTCCAGGATATATTCACAGAAGCAGTATTGCTGAGTCAAATGGGAACTCAATTTCTAATTTTTTGAGAAGCATCCATACTGTTTTTCAAAAGGGCTGATCCAGTCAATATTCCCACCAGCAGTGAAGGAGAGTCCCTTTCTCCTCACATCCATGCCAACACTGGTTGCTTATGTTATTTTGGATGTGGGCCAGTCTCTGTGATGTGAGATGATATTCATTGTTGTTCTGATCTTCATCTCCCTGATGATTAGTGATGAAGGGCACTTTTTCATGTGCCTTGGATTTGTTCTTTGAGAAAGTTTCTGTTCATTTCATAGCCCCATTTACTGATGGGGTTGGAAGTTTTCTTCTTGTAGAGTTCAACCAGTGACTTGTGTATTCTTGATATCAACCCTTATCTGATGGGTATTGGGTAAATATCCTTTCCCATACTGTAGATTGTCTTTGTATTTTGATCACTGTTTCTTTTGAGGTACAGACGCTTCTTAGTTTAATATAGTCCCATTTGTTTATCTCTGTTTCCACTTGCTTGGTCAGTGGTGTGTCATCTTTAAAGAGATGTTTAACTTCAATGGCATGGAGGGTTTTGCCAACCTTGTCTTCAATGTACCTGATGGATTCTGGTCTGATATTAAGGTTTTTTTATTCATTTTGATCTGACTTTTGTGCATGGTTTTAGGTAGAGGCCTGAGCCCATTTTTTTGCATGTAGCTGTCCAGTTTTGCCAGCACCAATTGTTAAAGAGGCTTTCATTGCTCCACTTCACATTTCTTGATCCCTTCTCAAAGATTAGATTATCATATATTTGAGGGTTTGTGTGAGGATATTTCACCCTGTTCCATTGGTTTGTGACTTTTTTAGTTGGCACCCTTGGGCTCCTAGGATCTGGATACCTGCATTCTCCAGCTCTGGGAACTTTTCAGCAATGACTTATTTAACTGTGTCTTTTTCTCTGAGGTTACCTCCCTGTCCTTCTGTTACTCCAATGATTTTATGATGTTCCTCTTGGAATCAACCCCTAGGTCTCTGATTCACCCTAGAGCTCTTTTGAGGTCTTTCCCCATTGTTTGTTGTTGCCTGTAAGCTTCCTGCAGCTCATCTTCAAGCTCACTGATTCTGTCTTCAGCTGTAACTATTCTACTGTTGAGGGCACCCACTGAGTATTTTATTTCATCTACCAAATCCTTTATTTGTGACACTTCTGTTTGTAGCTTTGTGATTTCTCTTCTCATTTCTTCCTGTTTTTGTTGGCTATTCGTTCCACTGTTTCTGTCATGTCCTCCCTTAATTTACTGGATGTCTGTTCCACTGTTTCTTTGAGTTCGTTGAACATCCTCAATATTTCACCTCTGAATTCTTTGTCTGAGAGATTATATTTGTTGGAATTTCCTGATGAGGCTTCAGGATTCTTTTCTTCTTCCACTCCTTGTGGGAGGTATCTGTGCTGTTTCTTCATGTTGTTGTGGCAGTATGGAGGTGGGTCCTTTCAGTTCATTATCAGTGACCAACTCTCGCTTCAAGGGAGGATTCTAGATGGGCTTTGGTCGATGATGGTCTTCCTCCCGTCTTTAAGAATACTACCTCTTCAGTGCTCCTCTGTGCCTTACGTGGGGTCACTACTGTGGCTTCAGGAGATGTGTTCTTTTTCTTTGGGATTGTTCAACTCTTTGTGCTCACTTTTATTTTGGTGTGTTTTTTTGGGGGGGGGTTGTATTTTGATTGGAATAGGCTACTGGACTATTGGCCTAAGGTGATGTCCTTTTCAGAATTCAATAATGGTGGCTGAGTTGTGAGTCCAAAGTGCTGGGAGAGGGAGAAATAACTGTGGCTGCCACACCCACCAGCTGGTTTTCCTGTGCAGGAAGCGGGGGATGGGGGTGGGAGGGTGGGGGGACTCCTCAGTGCCAGCGCAGGGGTTGGCACTCACTTCTTATTTTCTGATGTTCCTGGCTTCTCCCAGCCAGGCACTCTCTTGGAGCCTCAGCCGGACAAAAAAAATTTTTAAAGAAAAAAGAAACTAAAATATCCATTTGTATTTCTTAGATGTTTGTGCATGATTCAGTAGTCATACTTTTTTCAGTGTTAGAAAAAGGTTGACATGTAAAATTGCATCTGTTAATTTCTTGAAATGGATTTATAGTTGCTAACATATGGCTATTTCAGCAGTTTTATTTAGCTCTGTCCCACAGATATCTCTCCAATGCCCTCGAAACCTATCCTATTTAGCTCAAATAATAACATTTTTAAACATAAAACAGGAAGAGATCATTACTGAGTAGGTAGTTTACTAATTACGGGATAGAATTATTTTACTTAACTTCTGAATTAAAACATCGAACAATGCTGTCTATTCAAAAGCTTACGGCTTACTCATATTGAATTGTTTGTTCTTTAAAAAGTTCGCCAAAATTACAGTTGTGTAAAGATTTTCTCTAAGACAAAAACTAAGTGCCTCACTTGGAGACCCTTCCTAACTTGTATCAAAATTCAGTTTATATTCCCACAGATGTCTAACAAGCTCTTATATGGTCTTGGATTATAGACAGGGAAAAATCAATAGCCTGCTGTCTCAAAGGCACCAATATAGATTATGAATCACAGCCAGGAAGTTGTCAGTGATTTCAGCTGCCAACAGCGCTTCAGTAAAGATATTTGCTACCTCATATTCTTTTAATGTGAAGCTTTCATATATGAAATAGAACAGGTCACTTTTTGACAAAAACATAACAGAATTTTAAGTAGAGCAATGAGACCACCAAACATAACTGTGCTCTGGACTGATCAAATAAAAAATACACCTTCCACACTGGCCCACATGCTACGTGTAAAAGACAAATAACCACATAAAAGGCATCGCATTGCTGATAGTCATTGGTTTTCTTGATCTGGCTGCATCAATTTACATCTATGTATCTCTGTATGTATATGACACTATACATGTGTGAATATATATACATGTGTGTATATATATATGGATCTATGGATCTCTCTATTATCTTTGCACCTATTAAAAATGCAATGGTTTGGATAGAACTGATCACGCTAATGTAAATTAATTGTTTTGGGATATGATGAAAGTACCTCACTGAATTAAATGAAGGAAGCACAAAATACAGGTGGGAGATAGTAAAAGTCCATTCTTTTTATAACTAATGGAAAAATCAGAAAAGAGCATGTTTTCCCACCACTTTTTTTTTAGACAAGAGAAAAATTGAATTTGAGGTCACAAAGTAATTTTGATGTGAAAGGCTATGAAAAAAAGCAATAAACACAAGCTTATTGATTGCCTAGAAAAGTTTGAGATTCAATTTATAATTTTGTTTAAACATATCTCACAGACATTTTATATAGGAAAAAGGGGACATAAAACATAATTTTAGATTTCCAGTCCTACTCCATGAACATGTCCATTTCTGGCCTGTTATCCATCTGCTCTTAGATGGTTTGTATGCATGACTTCAACTTAGAATAGCTAATAACAGAATTTCATTGATAATGGATGCTTGGCCGAGAGTGTCCTCCAACACCATATTAATAGATGTGGTACTTAGTGTTTAACACTAGAGAAAACAAAAATTCACCAATTAAAATAACTTAGATTGTAGGATGGACATAAACACAGCTCCCAGGGTGAAAATCGTAGATCAGAGATAATTACTTAGATACTGTAACTGTGTTTTTTAAAAGGAATTTTTATAATTTTAGTTTATCTTTAATATATATTTATATTGGCCACACCTAGTATTACCCAGGGGTCACTCTTGGCTTTGCACTCAGTAATTACTCCTGGTAGTGTTCAGGACCATATAGGATGCTGGGAATGGAACCCGGGTTCCATTCTATATGCAAGGCTAACGCCTGCTTGCTGTACTGTCGTTCTGCCACCTTAGTTGTTCTTGTTTTGGTTTTCAAATAATTGAAAACATAATTTAGTGGCTAGAGATTAATCACAAAGGAAAAACAGAATATGGTATTCCTGAAGCCAAGTCATTTTGACGACTGTAAGTCATGGTGCTTCAGATAAAAAATAATAACAATAAAGGGGATAAAACAGATTGCTTGGAAGAGAAATTAAGGGAGAGAACATCTAGGGAAAGACTGTGATTTGAGTATTATGCTGTTTCCTCTCTGGGGTCAAACATTGCATTTTGAGGATAGTAGTTACATAGTTACTGCAGTGTTCCAAAAATAACATCAGATTCTGCTCCAGTGCTCATCTGCTCATCGATGGAGAAATCAAGGAACTCTCTTTGCATTTTCCTTGACAATTTCACTGTGACTTGGGAAATCCCGAAAATTCCTGCTTCCATCCAGGGGCTGCATCAAGATTTTCTTCAATTAAATTTGTTAGCCAGCCTTGAGGTGCTCTTTCCCTTTCAAGTTAGTCTTTCTTCTTAGATACGTTTCTTTTCCCCTGGGGCTACCATGTCAAGTTCTTATTACATCTTTGTAGTTTCTACCTAATCATAATTTCATTATTCATTATGTTTTAGCTTCTTTATTAAAACTATTCTGGGGTTGCTTATTTTGTATTCTTGGAATTAATATTTTAAAAATATGTTTCTTATGGTGCACTGCTAAATATACTTTTTGCTTTTCCATATTTCTATTAAAACAGTCTGTGGCTTCAAATTGATTAAGATAGCCAATATTCCGTATTCATTTCTATCAGCTCAATTTGACTTTCATATTTCTTCCTCTCATCAGTTTTTAACCTTTCTTCATGTTTCTTTTCATAACTGGTTGGAAATGGACATGTTCTGGTCTTCTTATGAATTTTAGTGTCTGTGTTTAAATTCATGTTACCTCAATAATAATAAAAGCAGATTTTTTAAAAAAAGACTACTGACAGAATGTATTTCTGTTAAGGGGGCAGTATTTTGTATTAATATTCTCAAATTTTTTGTGAAAAGCTCACCCGTGCAACAGAGGATAATATATTTTACAAAAAAATTGCTGATTTGAAAGTTATTTTATCCAAAAATTTTCATAGAAAAAATGAACATAACATTTTACCAATTACCTGAGTATTTTGCTTTGTTTAATACCTTCTTAAGTAATATAACTTTCTGTGTCACATACTTCCTGCCTTTTTGCTTGCTGAATCTGTCCACTTTCTCAGGACTCAGTCTGAATCCAGACAAATTAACACATAAAGGAACCATAACAAATCCAGCATTTGCCAATTTTGCACCCAACTGCAGTGCCTTAATTCATACTTAATCTCCAAATAAAAATAATACCAGGGACATTCTTTCACTTAATATAATATGACCATCCTGTCTGCAACTCAAAAAAGTACACACATTCCTCAGAAGAGTCAATCTTTGACTAAAACTAAAATAAGCACATCATTCTCCTTGAATTGGTTGGGTAAGCAGTCTATTCAATGAGAATATCCAGGCTTCCTGCAAAGTCTCTAGCAACCTGTAACTAGGTTAGTCCTCAGATCTCCTTTGTCTCTTATGCTTGTGGCTCATCAGACTCTTGCTTTATGTTCCCAAAATGACAGACAGGACCTTCAAGTTTTCCCCAGATGCAACCACAGTTCTTTCGTATTTTCTTATTTCTTATGTTGGTGCTTTTTCTTACCTGACTGACAGCTCTACCATGCCATAAAAAGATGTTTCAGTTATTTTAGTTAGTTTTAATATGTTGTGCTATAGAGTATACTTTATTTATATTTTATTTTAAGGATTTTGCAAACTTTTGTCAAACATATAACCAGAAATGGGAGTAAATCATTCTCTTTTATAGGAGTCCATCAGATATGTGCCCTCATTTCTTTGCAGAAACTTGATATCATAGTTACCCATGATAAACACTAGCTGAATCTAATACTTTTAGATTCACATTTTCTAATATTTGACAACCCTTTTCTTTAGAAAGATTTTTTCTTTCTACTTTGTTCGGTTCAACACACTTTTTTTTAAAGAACTGTGATTTTAGAAGTTTTTGATAGTGAGTTTTAGGTAGATTATGTATGTCAACTTCCCTCCACAGTGTTCCTATATTCCCTCCCCTCCCCCAATCCCGCCCACACCCCGCCTGTCAGCTTAACAGGCGTATTACAAAGTTTCAGTGGTTACAGCTTAGATCTCATGTTTTCAGTTTTGTTGAGTCTGTGTTTTGGATATATGGCCATGCCACTCACCAGATGTTCAACACATTCTTAAGTAAATGGGACAGTTTACGGCCTGTGTCATGTATTTGCTGCCACATCGCTGAATCTGTCCACTTTCTCAGGAATTCAATCTCTTCCTCAGTTTCTGCTCCTGCTGATTTCATTTACCTGAACAATTATTCTAGTGCTCCAGAATTGTACATTTCCTGTTCAGAATAATGGGATTTCCCTCTAATCTCATCTTCTTACCTGTAGTCAAATTTAATCCTAGTTCTGGATCCTGTTTTCTCCCTAAAACTCTATACTCAAAAGCAGTTTTCACCTTTAATCTCACAGTATCTATAGTATAGTCACTTCTTACTACTATTTTCTTTTGTTAAAGTTTTTTAGTGTATGGAGTTAAAATACTGTTAACATCTGTGGTATGGACATGCAAATTGACTGCCTCAGTTACCACAAAATTCCCCCAAATCCTCTCCACTCTCCCTACCTCACTTCTAATACTGTTTTTCGCCCACTACTGGTTGTTGGACTCAATACTAACAATTGCCTTATTTTGATCTCTCTGTATTTCACACATGAATGATATAATCCAGCATTTGTTCTTCTGTTTTATTATTTTGTTTAGCATAATTCCATCTAATTTCATTCATGATGTAGTAAAGTACATGTTTTCATCATTTATTATAGCTTTATATTATTACATTGTGTTCATAAGCCAAAACCTTTTTATCTGGGGTTGCCTAACTTTAAAACACTATAGCACTCAGGAATTATAAAACAGTATAAATCACTTAGGAGTTACTCCTGGTGGTGGTCAGGAGACCATATATGATGCTGGGACTCGAACGCATGCTAGGCAAACGCCCTACCTGCTGTACTATAGCTCCAGCTCCTAGGACAACATTTTTAAGACGATAGTTAAACCGACAATATTCTACTGTTTGCAAAATTTTTGATGTGAAGTTCTAAAATATATTTTAGGTTAAGTGGGCCATACACAAATGATTGCAAAACTTTAGCATGGAAATAGCAATTAACAATATGTGAACAAATGAGTGTACCATTGTTACAATGTACTTTAGATACTGAGGACTCGATTTCATGCAAAAACAAGCTGAAGCTATTCTTCATTGTGAAGAAACCATTTTATCTCTTTCAGTGCAAATTATCAACATATCTGAAATATTTTCAGAAAACGGTGTTTCACTACATAACCACTGCAACCATATCATCATTTTTATGCTCTTTTTTCTTTCATTTCAAATTTGGTTTTACAACCTATCATCACCTAGTAATTGTTTAATTCTATTCATCATGCCTCTAAAAGCTAAGTCAAACAGCAATATATTTATAATTGTCACCTGGCTATATATTTTCTTTTCTTTCTCATATATTGTGAGTTCTGCATCTAGAATTTTCAGAGAATCTGAGCATGATCAGTACATGTCAAGAAACCTTTAGGCTCACAGGTAAGAGCAGTGGTGAAGATCACGGGAAATTTGGAGGTAGTGGTGTGGGTGGAGTAACTTTGTGCATCAATATTATAAATTTAAATATATGTAGGTAACCATCTATACTAAATCAAATCCCAATATTTTTTTTTTTTTGCTTTTTGGGTCACACCTGGCAATGCACAGGGGTTACTCCTGGCTCTACACTCAGGAATTACTCCTGGCGGTGCTCAGGGGACCATATGGGATGCTGGGAATCGAACCCTGATTGGCCGTGTGCAAGGCAAACGCCCTACCTGCTGTGCTATCACTGCAGCCCCAAATCCCAATAAAATTTTAACAGCTATCAAAAACATCAAAAATTTGGGAATTTCAGATGCTCTAGCTGGATCTGAAGTTGGTGAACTATGGCAGAACAAGGAAGTAAATTCATTAGGATGGCACTAAAGATGATGTGTCAGATTACGAATCCAGTGACATCAGAACAGATTCTTCAGATACAAAAGATTCCACTTTGTAAATCTGTAGCTAACAACACTGAAGTCTATTCTCAACTCTTATATTTTGAAAACAATGCACAAACCAGTAAGTAATGTGTTAACATTTTATTTATCCAGACTGGAAAAACAGTTGCTGAACTGTCACCCGAAAAAAAAATGTGTCAATTTGGAATATTAATTTTTAATGTATAGTTACAAGTATCCCATGTATCTTAATATTATATCAAAACATGCTTTATAATTTTTAAAGTAATATTAGTTACAAAAATTAAAGTTTCATATAATGGTTAGATCCCACATTTTGGCACAAATTTTGCTAGTATCATGCAGTGAAATATTGTATATTATTTTGACTTTTCATATTCAATTGGTGGATTTCATTTATTTCACATTAAAATTACTTTTTTTACTACTTATTTACTTACAGTGTTACTCATGTTAGACCAGATCTGTCTAGTTAGAAACATCAGGGATTCTTATTAAAACTAGAATTTCCCATGAGGTTAGAGAGAGCAAAGTAGATAGGCACTTGCCTTCAACCCAGATTCAATCCCTGGTACCCCATTTGGTCTTCTGAGCACTGCCAGGAGTAATTCCTGAATGCAGAGCCAGAAATAACCAAATATCACTGGGTATGGCCAGAAAACTGAACAAACTATTAAAAATGCTAGAGATTCCTAGCCCTCTTTGGAGACGTACAGAATCTTTGAGTGTACTAAATTCAGAGCTTGTTCTGCCAAGCTGACAGTTGTCCTCAGATTGGGATTTTGTGAGGTACCTTCTTATAAGGGCTGGAGTGATAACACAGCAGGTAGGGCATTTGCCTTACATGCGGCAACCTGGGTTCGATTTCTTCGTCCCTCTCGGAGAGCCCGACAAGCTACCGAGAGTATCCTGCCCACAGAGCAGAGCCTAGCAAGCTGCCCGTGGCCTATTTGATATGCCAAAACCAGTAACAAGTCTCACTCTGGAGATGTTACTGGTGCCCACTAGAGCAAATCGATGAGCAATGGGATGACAGTGCTACAGTACTTATTTTTAGTGCTACAGTACTTAATTTTAGTTTTTATCGCTTTAACATTAGTTTATAGTATTATTGAATTTCAGGAGGTTATACCTTTATATATAATGGTGTAATTTTCAACATTTTATGACAAATATTCTGGTGCCATTTTATCACTGAAAAGACCCCTCCCACATTTCCAGTTCCCACTTCCTTCCAATAACCATCATAGTTTTTTCTGAGTCTAGGAGTTAGTTTATTTTTTTCTTTTCTGCCCTGTTCATTTAGTTATTTATTCATATTATATCCGTCTTAATTGTGTATGAATAAAATAAGTCAAATAATTGACTTTCACTTGCTTATTTCACTATCAGCAAACAATTCATTTGATCTCAAATGGATAATTTCATATTCTTTATTGTAGAGTACTATGAATACATTGTAATTACAAATCCAATTGAAAATATATACCTACAGCTTCTTTCTATATGATCATATCTATGGAGAGACATCTGGGTTGATTTTATGCTTTGCTGTTGCAAATAATACTGTTATGGACACATGAATGCATTTTTTTCGCAATTATCTTTCAATATGTTTTCATATCCCACAGATACTTTGGAATATTATCATTGGATTATATGTATTTCTAATTCCTGTTT
Organism: Sorex araneus; assembly: GCF_027595985.1. Classification (NCBI taxonomy): domain Eukaryota; kingdom Metazoa; phylum Chordata; class Mammalia; order Eulipotyphla; family Soricidae; genus Sorex; species Sorex araneus. Next base: position 72,306,385 of record NC_073303.1, read on the forward strand.
TTAAGGAATCTCATGATATTTTGCATAGAAGATATACTAGTTTGTAATTCCATCAACAATGTACAAGATTTCATCTTTATTCATATCCTCTCCAAACATATTTTTCCAATAGTTCGAATATAGATCATTTTCTTGGAATGAAATAATATGTCATTATGGTTTTGATTTTAACTTCCCTAATAATAAGTAATGTTAAACTTTATTTTTTGACTGTGAACCATCTGCTTTCTTTGAAAAGTGTTTGTCTGGTCTTTTGTACATTCTGTTTTTGGGTTTAGCTTGTTTGTTATCTGTTGTTGCATTAATATTTATGCATTTTGTAGAGTAATGGTTTTTAAATGCATAATTTACAAATATTTTCTTCCAATGGCTAGATTCCTTCTTGATTTTGTGGTACTTTTTTGCTTTGTAAAACCTTTTAAACTGAATGCAGTTCTATTTATTCTCTCTTTTGCTTCCTCAATATTAGAGCGCAATTTCCAAATATATCTCTTATGTTGAATTTAAAAAGTGCATCCTTTATGCTTTCTTATGTCTATTTTATTTTTAAGGTTCAATATATATAGTCTTTAATGAGTTTTGAGTTAATTTTTATGTATAAAGTTAACTATTGATATCATTTTTCTCTGTGGCATTTTCTCCATACCACTTGTTTTCATTTCACCACTGTAGTCTTGGATTCTTTATCATAGATAAGATGTTGATATATGTGTGAGTTTATTTCTAAGTTCTTTGTTTTATTCAGTTCGGGTTTATATGTCTGTTTTTGCTCCAATTCCAGAGTTTAAATTACTATCCTTCTATCCTTTGAAGTCAGGGAGCAGGAAAACTTTGTTTTACTTCATTATCTCTAGATTGCTTTATCATAATATTTGGCAATTCCATACAAATTTTAGCTTTGCTTGTTATAAATCCTTAGAACACCACTGACATTTTGAGAGATTGGGTTAGTCTGTAGATTTTATAGTTAAAATTACCAACATATTATTTTTTTCCTTTTTTAGATCATTAATTTTTAATCTTCCAATCCATGGACACAGTATTTTCTGCAATTTTCTTAGGTGATTGTCAAGTATTTTATCTTTTTGGATGTGAATATAATACATAATTTTATTAAATTCCCTTCCCTTCAACTCATTGTTTTTAATGTAGAAATACAACAGATTTATGTGTATTGATATTCTATCATACTGCTTTAATCAGTAATTACTTCTGTTGAAGTTTTTATGGAGTTTTTAAAATTTCCAAGTCAAATGTTATTATGCCAACCACAAAAAATGATACTTCTATTTTTTTCCGGTTTGGATTTCTCATATACATTCAACGTTGAATAAAAACTTATATTTTTCTCACTAGTCCATGGCACTTTTATTTATTTTTTTAAATATGGGTTTAGCCGGCCTGCCTGCAAGCATAGGGGCCACTGTCAGCCAAACTTGATTAATCAATGAGATCTTAATTGCTTTCTGCTTGAGCTCAGAGACAAAGTGCTCTTCAGCTAAACCATACTAGGGGGTCACAGGTTACACACACCAATGATTGCCCAAACCTAGTGTTTTTTCAGGGGGCATACAATGCCTGAGATCAAACTCAAAGCCTTTCACAAAAACAATTTGCATTCTATCCCTGTGAGATATATTCTTATTCAAGGGATACTTAGTGACATCACAAGAGTTTTATACATGCTATTGACCTTTCCAAAAAAGCCTGTCATGGTTTGGTTGGCCTTTTGGGCTTCTAATTTCTGTACTTCTGTCACTGTCACTGTCATGTCATCCTGTTATTCATTGATTTGCTCGAACGGGCACCAGTAACGTCTCCATGGTGAGACTTGTTACTGTTTTTGGCATATTGAATACACCACGGGTAGCTTCCCAGGCTCTGCCGTGCAGCGGGATACTCTCAGTAGCTTGCTGGGCTCTCCAAGAAGGGTGTAGGAATCAAACCCAGGTTGGCAGTGTGCAAGGCAAATGCCCTACCGCTGTGCTCTAGCTCTGTACTTCTGTATTGGTTTTTATTATTTTAATTATTATGCTAAACTTTTTGGTTCTGTTATTTTTTTCCTTCTGTTATTTCATTAGTTCTAAGACTAAATTGTTTTCTTGAGACTTATTTCTAAGTTTGGGCCTGAATAGCAATGAATTTGCCTCTGAGTACTGCTTTTGTCATACCGCATGAGGTACTTTCATTTTTCTTTTCTTACATTAATTCCATATGTCTCCTTTTATTTCTTATTTCTGCATTAACCTAGAAGCTATTCAGAAGCATGTTATTTATCCTGATCTTTCTCTCTCTCTCCTCTCTCTCTCTCTCTCTCTCTCTCTCTCTCTCTCTCTCTCTCTCTCTCTCTCTCTTCTTTCTCTGTGTGTGTGGAGTGTGTGTCTTATTTTATTATCAGTCTCATGTATCAATCAATGATTTATTGCCCAGCCACCTTCCTGACCATAGAATCATGCTGTTTAGGTTCCACATGTTTTAGTTTTTCCTATTTTGTTTTTGTTGATTTCTACTCCAATACCCTTGTTATCTTTAAGGACTTTTGATATGATTTTACTCTTCACATGTTATTAAGACCATATGACTTAATTGAAAAGTTGCCATGTACACTGGTATAGAATGTATATTACTTTTTGGTGGGGTGGGATTCTCTATATAGATTTTTCAAATCTATGTCTTTGACTACTTTATTTGAATTTATTATTTCCTGATTTCCTGTTATATTATTTGTCCATTGCTATAATTAATATGTTTAAATAGCTACAGAAATATGTTGTCAAGGTATGCCTTGAAGTCTGTAATGATTTTTTGTACATTTGGGTGGCTCTGTGTCTCATACATAAGTCTTAATGACAATTATATCATCTTGCTGGGTTGATCTTCTAACCAACATTTAATGTCCATCTGTTACATTTGGGTGGCCCTGTGTCTCATACATAAGTCTTAATGACAATTATATCATCTTGCTGGGTTGATCTTCTAACCAACATTTAATGTCCATCTGTTACATTGTCTCTTTTGATTAAAAGTATAAATTTTTAGATGTGAAATAGAAATTCCTTCATTGTTAGCTTTGGAATTGCTCTTTCAATTACACTCAGTCTTTTACTGTGAACCTATGTTTGAATTTAATGTGATGTAAATTCTTGTATGCATAGTATAAATGGATCCTGGTTTTATATCCATTGTAGTATCACAGTATAAATGGAACCTACTTTTCAAACCAGGTAAACCTCTATAACTTCCAAATATGTGCCACAAACCCCAGCGGTGCTAGGGACACTCAGAGACCACACTCAATGGTATTCATCCAGTAGTGTTACAGCCTGGTGTTGCAGTGTTATACAAGGTACCACAGAGCTCATAGTCATTCTGGGATTACCCTGGCAATGCTTAGGGGCTACCAAGTTGACATCTGGAAGATTTTAGAGTTTAGATAGTAATCAGGATCAAAATCAGCATCCACACATAACAAGCATTTTGTATACCCCCTTGTGCCATATCTAGGCCATAAATCTGAGTCTTTTAGACTGTGAGTCCAAATTATTTATGTTTATGGTGATTATGAAGGTTTGAGGATTAATGCCATTTAAAATTCTATTTCTGTTGGGAGACGTGTGCATTTCAGCCACATCCAGCTTTGCTCAAGCTTACTCCTGGCTCTGTGCTCAGGGATCACTCCTGATATGCTTAGGGAAGCATGTGAAATATGGGAGGTCTAACCCTACCCTAATCTGGGTTAACCCTATGCAAGGCAGTGTCTCACCCTGCTAGACTGTCTCTCAGGTCCCATCTTCTTTATCCTCTTTCATCTTTCGCTCTTTTTTATCTGCTGCTAGAGTAATATTTTTCTTTCTTCAGAGTTAATGATATTTTAATTCTTTTATATAGAAAAAGCATAACATTGCATTGGATTTTATTAATTAATTTTTTGCTGACTATCTCTGTTGGTAGTAGAATCATTTTTGGTGCTTTTGTTACCCCCAAAGCTCAAAATGCAGTTTTGTTTTGTTTGTTTTGGGGTCACATCCAGCTATGCTCAGGAACTATTCCTGGTGAAGTAATTGCCTGCATGTGGCTGACTCTGCCACGTGAGGCAAGTTCCCTAGCTGCTGTACTATTGCTCTGGCCCCCTTATTTCTAGCCTGTACACCACTGATTTATGTTTCTACTGTGGATTTTTATGCTTTGAAAACATTCAGAATTAACTATTCTTTTTTGTTTGTTTGTGCTATTCTGTTTTTAACTTTGTCTCGTTCAGTTCCTTTTGCCCTTCTGGCTGGCTTCCAGCTTGATTCACTTTATCGCTACCTATTGTCTCACCCTGTCATCTTTCTTCTCCGATTTCATGGCATGCGTGTCTTTCCTTTAATGCAAGGTAAAGCAGACTTCCCATAATTCAATCCTTTATTCTGTAATATTAATATCAAATGTAGGGGTTTTGATTTTAACATTCAGGCCTCATGTCATTCTACTATACGTGATATTTTACAGACTCTAGGATTTGATTTTCTTCTTTAACCAGTTTTAAGTGATGAAATGTTATCAATATCATTTCTCCAAAATTGAGTTGATATATTAATTTATTCTAACTGTCAAAAAATAAAAAACAAACAAATAAAGCTACTCAGACAAGTAAGGGGAGAATGAAGCTATTGATGTCTTTTAAGTTATTTTGTTACTTAGTTTAGATATTACAGGTTTTGTTCTGATATTACTTTCTTATCTTAAGGAGAAAAGTGTTCCAGGTAAATGTTCTCTGAATGTTCCATAGGTCAATGTTGTCTCTAAATCTGTGTCCTTTATCAATAGCTCCTGTTGCTGGGTCCAGACTTTTATCTCTTAATTTCTTTATCATTCTCCTTTTATTCATTTAAATGAAACTGAAACCTATTTAGAAAATATCTAGCTAAAATGTCTTTTGTGTTTTTGCATTTAATACTTCCTTTTAATTAACTTCTAGTTTGGATGCATGGTTCTTTCTATTTTTGTATAGTTTAAACAATTTAGAAATGATTTGGAATATGATAATTATGACTTTAACTCATATGAGTCTTCAGCTAGTATATGGACTTGATTATTTACTTTTTATTAAAAATATGTCCATCAAGAAGTAATTAAAATTATAACCTCTTGTAATGTTGACTTTCTAAGACACAAAAATTTCATGTTTGAGGATTGTTGTGTCTTGTCCTTTCACATAATGCAGGTAGGGAATGTTTAAGTTTTCATGTTAACATTCATCAGTTATAACAAGGCTTATATATTGGACAGAGATTTTCTTCTCTGTAGAACCTCTTACACAGAGATTCTAGAGTTCATTAAAATGAGCCAGTAAGAGATGACGGGAAATATCCATCTTTTTTGGTTTGTTTTCCCTTTGTCAGGCAGCGTGGTGATTACTAAACAGGCATGATCTCGGTGGCGCGGGACGAGGGGGGAAAAAAAATAGAAAAGTTATGTAACAAACAGCGGGACTTAATATCTCTACATTCTCAGCAATGGAGAGCCATCAAATGCTTCCTTGACAGTGGAACTGTCTTCTCTTTTTTGGGGGGAAACCCTAGCAACAATAGTGAGTTATGTGTTGAAACATGGACTGTAACCAAGATAAAGCGTAAACGAAGTGAAACTTATCACGTACAAGGGCGGGGACGGGGGGGGGGCGGGAGGGGGCGGGAGGTATAATGGGGTGGTTGGTGATGGAATATGGGCACGGGTGAAGGGAAGGGTGTTTGAGTGTTGTATAACTGACATAATCCTGACAACTATGTAACCCTCCACAAGGTGATTCAATAAAATTTAAATTAAAAAAAAATGAGCCAGTAAGAATTATGTTATTATTTAAAGATACAGAATTATTATGATTTTTGCTGTGATGGGGTGATATGGAAAAATCAACCCACATGTCTAAGAAAAGCAAGATTTTAAATAAATATTTACAATATATATTTCTATAAAGTATTTGTAGGTCAGTTTGAATCTGTTTCTTCTGCAGCCAGTTGTGTCTAAGAATCTTCAACAAAAATTGTAAAGAGAGAAATAAAATATAATAAAAGGACAAACAAACATAAAAAACTGAAGAACTAGCCTGAGGGTTTTTATATGGGAGCTTATCTGTATTCTCTTCAAATATTTGCACTTTATTTACAGTATAAGATTTATGTCTATACTTATATAGAATTTAGTCAATTCCCAACAAAGCCCCAGCAAGGAACACATTTGCTTTTCCTTTTAGGTTTTAAACCTATAATATATCTTGGGAATTAATTGTCAAAATAGTGATGCAGAGTTAAAATTGCAAATCACAAATACAAATGAAAATGCCAGGTTTATAAGGTTTGTTTTGCACGTACATTGCACTCTTTACTCTTTGAGCTAGATTCTACTTTTATAAAAAGCCATCCCCCTCAAAAAAAAAAAAAGAGAGAGAGAAAACCATTTAGCCTAATAATAATCTGAAGTAGTATTCACAACACATTCTTTGACATAGAAGAGAATAAGTCTTTGCATTTTGTTATTTTTCTATCTTCATAACCTTGAAATTCCAGGCTTAATATTGCAGGAATGGAAGCTTCTTATTCAGCAAGGTAAATTGTGCAAGTGTCTATCTATGTACAGGCACAATCCGTTTTAAATATCCACAAATTTCCCTAAAGTCCCAAGTGGTTTCCTTGGCAACAAGACAGCTGAAAATGTAAAGGGCCAAGATAGTTAGGATATTGCCTGTCGTTCTCCCTCTCTAGGTTATTTTAAATAGCTGCAATTTTCTTTGCACATATAAAAAAATCCACAGTGGTTGCAGATACAAAGGCGAATATGAGAGACATTAGAGAATAGTAGTACATCAGAGCCTAATTTGTGTGGACAATTTATTACCCACACTACTCCCTGATTTGTAGAGCACGATTTTCTTATGCCAAATTGTAGTACAGAAGAAGAGCAAACCCTACATACATCAGAATAATTTTTGGATAGAATGAGATAAAATATCTGCAAATAGCTTTTGACAATAGAGGCAGTGATTAATAATGGCAAAGTATCTACGCAAATTCTTTTCAATTCACCAGAGAAAGCATCTATCTGATGAGGCCAGACCTTGGCACAATGAGCAGAAAGAAACTAGACACTGTGAGGTGGATATGGAATATTCGCCACGTACCTTTCCACCAGATGGAACTTCAAGTGTTTATACATCTATGCGGTGAATTGTTCTGAAAGCTCTTAGCAAATTATTCCAGGTATTACTTGCACTTGTAAAATATGTTTTTCACTATTGTTACATATATGGTTCGTCATGGTACAGTAATTACTTAAACTTTTTAAAAATAATCCAAGGAAATATATAACACAGAGATTCCCAAAGTAAAGCAAAGCAAAAAAAAATAAAGTGAAACATTTGCCACTAGATGAATTTTATAAATCAAATACAAAATTTCCTGTGAGCTTCCCTGACTGTGTCTCCATTTCTCATATGGAGAACTACAAATGCACATGTTTGGCAGCAATAACTTCCCTGAATATCGCCACATCATAGAAATAACACATTGAAAATTACAAAACAATATTTGTAAACCCGGTTTTACACTTCCATAAACACAGTAACCAGATGTCTTTGGGGAAAACAAACAAACCTTTAACTAATAAAAGATTGACAACTCAACTTATCCATATTGAACATGTGTTTTCTTCCTTAGTGCCTATACATCATGCTGACGAGTCTTCCAAATCAAAAATGTAGGGAAAAAAATCTAGTACACAATGAACAAGATTCTATAAATAATTTTATGTAATGATATCATGCATATATATATTCATATGAATTAGTTTGGGAATCTATTATAAAAGCGAAGATAATATGATAAAATAGCAGTTTATAGTCAATATACAATACAAATCAGTAGACCTTAAAGATCAATAAACTCTTGGGCTCAGGAAATCATTTTGAATGCTAGGGCCTGTGGTATGCGTGTGGGAATCTCGGTTTCCTCCCTGACACAGGATACTTCCCTGAGATTAGCAGGACTGATCCCCAATCTCCACCGGGTGTGGTTACAAAACAAAATAAAACAAATTCAAATAATGACTAAAATATAAAACAGAAACAAAGGACTCTTATTTGTAACAGAGAATAAGCTTCTCAAGAAATTTACAACATATTTTGTTAGAAAAATTCTATTTTTAAAATACAAGTTATATTTCATTGAAAAATATTGTGGCTTTGAACAGTAAATTATTGAGAGATCCATTTCCCATAACTTCATAATGTTGCATGATTCCAATTAATATATGCTAGTATTTATTTCTCAAAAGCTAGAAGAGTCTTTAAAATATTTTATTTTATTAATTTTTTGGTTTGGGGTCCACATTTGGTGATGGCCAAAACTTACCTCTGACTCTGCTATCAGACATTGCTTCTGGTGGGACTCAGGGAGCATATAGGATGCCAAGGATCAAACCTGTTTGGGCTACATGCTGAAAAGCAAGTGTCCTGCCTATTGTACTCTCTCTCTCTAACTCTAGTTCATTTATTTTTCATAAAGGCAATAGCTGGGCCATACAGTGTTAGGGATCAAACTCACGGGCACAGACATAGGCATGTGCTCTAGCAGATGATCTATACTCTGGCCCCAAATTTTTATATTTGTTAAGTTTATCTGCAAAACAAACAAAAAAGGATAACAAGGAAAATTCTTGCCTAGAAATAAAGTGAAGAGGAGCAATATGATATCACTTGTATCACTTGTAGTCCCGTTGATCTTCGATTTGCTCGAGTGGGCAACAATAACGTCTCCACTTGTCCCTGTCATGTGCTAGTGCAGCCCAGTGATATCTGCTTGCTCCAGGAACAGGAAGAGCCTCAAACATTTCATTCAAGGATTTGATGAAGAAATCTGACCATCTAGTTGGTGGGCACCCATGAGGTCTTCTGACATTCCGTGGAATCCAGTCAGTAACAGCTCTAGTCCAGTGGTCGTCTCTGAATCACATTACATGACCGGCCCATCTGATTTTTGATGCCTTGGCAAACGAGACAGCATCACTGATTTTTGACCGTCAACAGAGGTCAGAACTCCGGATTCCTTCTCTCACTTGAGTGAGACATGATATTCCCAGAATAGCTCTTTCTATTCCTCTTTGGGATACCCTAATAGCGTTCTCATCCTGTTTTCATAGGGCCCAGGTCTCTGAGGCATATGTTAGTGCAGGAATAACGGTGGAATCGAAAATAAGTGCCCGAAGTCGGAAGTTTTTCATCCTCTTAACCACTTCTTCGACGCTCTTGAAGGCATTCCATGCTGCTCTCTTCCTTCTGTGTAGTTCTGGCACCCAGTCGTTCCTCATGTTGATTTCTCAACCCAGGTACTACATAGCTGTTGCGTTCAAAGATGTTTGTTCCATTGAGAGCAAATGGAGCTTCAGGGACCAGTTCGTTTTTCATAAATATCATCTTGCTGAGATTCAGCTGCAATCCGACCTTTCCACACTCGTGGTCGAAGTCCGCCAGCATTTGTGCCACTTGGCTAATGTTTGGTGTGATGAGAACAATGTCATCAGCGAAGCGGAGGTGGTGTAATTGCCGACTGTCTATCTTCACTCCCATTCCTTCCCATTCCAGTCGTCTCATGATGTTCTCGAGGGCGGCACTGAAGAGTTTCATATCATGTCATTATCATATCATCAAATATGATATAGCCATGTTTATTATAAAATCTTTTAATAACTAAAGATTAACTATAAAATATAAGCATAAATCAGTCCTAAAACTAATATAGAAACATCAAAACTCATAAATATATGGCATACATATAATTTCTAAAAATCATTACTTCAGTGAACATTAAAAATTGAGTAGTCATATTTTTATAAATAATGTTGTATATATGTGCAATAAGCTTGAGAAAGTGGAAAATTCTAAATTAATAAAAACTTATGGAAAGTATGAAAAGATTAATGTTCTAAATATCAGTGTTTTTGTATAATACCATCATACCATCATGGGAGATTTTTTTATAGCTTTAAAATTTTATAGAAAACAATAATTTTGAATATGTGGGTTAATTAAAACACAAGAAGTGCATATGTATCTATCTATCTAAATCTATCTATATAAATCAAATCAGTAAATGTTAAATTAATGCAAAGTAAAAAATTTATAACTTCATCATCTCCCAGACTTCCAATACTTTAATATAGAACATTTTGGTGAATTTGTCATAAAATAAGTAGTCCTGTTAGTGTCAGAGCAAATTATATAATCTGAACCAAAAGGGATTCCACTAATAAATTGATGTATTGTTAATTTTGTGTGTGTGTATGTGTGTTGTGTGTGTGTGTACCTGGAGGATCTTAGGAGTGGGAAGATAAATTGTTTCACCTGTTCTGGAAAACACAATGTGAATATTTCACAACATTAGAAACAGGTCTATGATATTGTTACAGCAATTCCATTCCTACGTATGTCTAAAGTATAAAGCACTAATTCAGAAAGATGTATGCATACCTATGATCATAGTAAGGCTATTTTCAATAGCAATGAGTGGAAACAACCCAAGTGGCCAAAAAGAGATGAGTAGAAAGAGTGCAATACTAACACAAAGCAATACACCTGAACCTTAGTAAAAGAAGAAATCTTGCCTTTTGCTACTGTAAAGATGGAACTGAATGAAATTATGCCAAGCAAAAGAAATTAACTAGAGAGATGGGTACCATATGATCGTACTCAATGTATACTATTCAGAGCACCATGTGAGGGAACAGACTAAATCTAAAGAAATCCAACCCTCGACACATAGCTAAGATTTTCAGAAGGGGTTTGCTATTGGAGGAATTAGAAGCTGGAGGGCGTCCCAATAGGATGTCCTGGAGAGATATTGTCACTTCAGAGGTGAAAGTGACAGTTTCATATGTTCAAAAGAGGTATGGGAAAGCACTCCAGGGGGCTGAAGAGATAGTCCAGAGGGTGGGGTGGTTAACATGCTGCTGACTCGAGTTTGATCCCAACACCCCAGATGATTCCCTGGGCCCTGTCAGGAGTGATGCCTAGGCACAGAACCAGGAGTACTGTGAGCACAGCTGGATGTTATTCAAAAACAAAAGCTAAAAAAAAAAGCACTCCTGTAACACTTACAATGATGAAAACTAATGTTACCACCGTTTAAAGAGAGAGAGAAAGAGAGAGAGAAATAGAGACAAAGAAAGAAAAAAGAGAAATATAAAGGAAAAGACATGTACTTTCCTTTGCTCACAAATGGAACTAATTTGAGTATTATTTAACGCAAAGCTTGTGGACAAAAATTTAAAAAATTATTTAATTTTTAATAATACTAAAGAATTATTATATTTTAGATTTATAATGCATTGAAGAGGGTTTCATGAAAACCACCAGACTTTTATATACACAGTGGTCAGTTTGTGAATCAAAACTTTGTCATTTGAAACTCTATTCAAAATAAATCAGAGAAAGGTGGAGTAATGGTTATAGATAAAGTTCAGGCTGAGTAATATATAAATAGGATATGTATATGTATAATATATAAATGGGATCATTAAATTAATATCTTCTTTACTATATAAACATTTTATAAAATGTTTATGAAAAAGTTTAGAAAAAACAGAATCTTTGCATATTTATTTATGAAATAAACATTTTTAATAGCTCTGTATTTCCACTGAGAGTTATGCATCTTTTTATTCCAAAAAGTGGGTTGGAAATGAGAAGGAAGTAACTATTTTAAATATGAAAACCATGTTTTCATTCATTCAGAGCTGAAGAGCCCATTTTTATAATTCACTACACTGCTTGTATCAAAATCTCAAGCTTTCTCCAAAAATAGGCTTTTAATTATAATCCCATATTTATGATTTTGTTTATAAATAGAAAGCCACTAAAACAGTGAATAGTTATTTCAATGTATCCATATAAGATTTTTTTTTGGAACACAACTGTGAAAAATTTAATCTGTACATGAATTCTTTTAAGCTATCTTTAAGACAGAAAACTAAAAATAGTAATATTAAACAAACCATTAAATTTATTACTTCTTATAGCGTGAGAATTATACCGATATTTTAATCATCCCTAATAAAATATTAATGCCACAAATTCACATGTTTAAAGGATTCCTTTTACCTGAGCATGGCTCTTAGATGAGTATTATTGCACATATTACCATTTGAAACACATCTTATTTTACTATGTAAATGATATTATTTATTTTGTATATTTGAAGATCTAACACTCATTGGCCACATTTAAGGTAATATTTATCAAAATATAAAAATCTGAAAAACAACATATGGAATCAATGCTCTATTTTAACAATAAAATAATATTCTATAAGCTACAAAAGGAGAGACCATTAATAGTAATTCTAGGCAGTTTTTGTTTTGAAAGCCTTTTATTGGTTGTGAAATTTTCATGAGTTTTAGAAAGATATTAGCAAAAGAGATCAAGTTTTAAAGAGTGGGAAGAGTATCAGTGGAATTAAAAACACTTCCTGGACTAGACTTATTTTAAGATGCTTCATATGGTTTTCATATAGTTACTCTGATCACATAATATCCCTTGTTTATAATATATGAGACTCTGATCCATTGAATCAAAGAAGAAAGATGTAAAATCATAACCACTAATATGAGATCCTTTAACAATAAACTATTTTGTATTTTGTTTTGAATGTTTAGATCATTTCCTCTTTTAGACTATAAGTTTAAGGTACCCAGAGACTTTATAACAAGTCCACTAAAAACCAATGCATAATCTCATAAAATATATATGTAGTTTGGGAAAGATATCTTGTTCATTTTATATGCCCTTTATGAGTTTGTAATAAATATGAAAATATGTTTTATTATTTAAAATGCTATATATAAAGGATTTGGATAGGAACAGAAACTATAATTGGATCCCAAAGCCTTTCATCTCACATCATTAGTAACCAATATCTCAAACTCAACAAAAAAGGAATGTATTTACAATCTACTCATCATTTCCTCCAGAAAAATAGCACTCATGTGTAACAAAGAATGACTGGATAGTTAAAAATTTACTGGATAATTGAGAAAAATTAACTCTTGAAAAATGTTATATAATCCAAATTAAAGCAGTGTGTTACTTCAGTTGAAACCACCTGACAATATGACAGGCGGCGCTCTCTAAGCACAAACTTTCTTTTCTATACCTAATGTTGCCATGTGTTGTGTTCTGAACTGTAAATTAAGCTAGTCCTCTATTTAACTTTAATTTTATCTCTATATTTAAATCTCTCATGTTCTTTCCTTTGCAGAGTTAAGTTACTTTTATCATAGCACTGCTTTTAAAATGCTCACAGAAAAACATATATATTTACAAACATTTAAAATTCTGTGACTAAGGTTCAGTTAAGCCAGTTGTTCATTCAAAAGTAAACGGTCATGAGGACAAGGGGAACAATGTGAAAGGTGGTTGGCATGTAGTAGAAGAATGGAAGAAACTGAAGATCTTATCAGTATTTTTGAGAATCAGATAAAGGAAATAATAAAAATATCAGGAACAACTTGATTGCTTTTTTTCAAAATGAGAGTAACGGGACAGCATCAGGAAGAACAACTCTCACATGATAAAGCTTCCAAAAGAAAATGAAGGAAGGGAAAGAATTATTGACAGAAAAATAATAGCTGAAAATGTCTGCAATTTTAGGAGCGTTATAGAAGACACTCAGGGAATTTCAAACAAAACAAACTCACATAGACTAATACCATAGACTAACACACCAAGATGCATCACAATTAAATGGCAAGAGCAAGGAGACAGAGAAAGAGACAGAGACAGAGACACAGAGGTGGGGTGGGTGGGGAAGAGAGAGAGAGAGGAGAGAGAATTCTAAAGGTAGAATGAGTAAACTAGATTTATATAAGGGAAAGTCTCACAGCAGACCTGCCAAATGAAGTCCTCAGGTTATAATATGATGTAGCCAATGTTAACTGTGCAGGATATACTATGCAGTTATATTATCACTCTGATTTGTAGGCATGATAAAAAGTTTATCAGACAAACAATAACTAAGAAATTTACCCTTACTAAACTGACTCAGAAAAAATTGCTAATTGGTCCCATAGCAATCAAAGAAACCCCATAGAGAACTAAGTAGTGGGATACATAAAAAAAACAGAAAACGGGAAATAAAAGAGAACTAATGGGTGTCTTAGAATGAACTAAATCTTGATAATAAATGAAACATTAGAAGTAAAACTCATGTTTGTATAAAGACAAAATTACTGAAGACAAATGTGTAGATGCAAATGGAATCTGATCGCTAAACTATATATGTGTGTGTTTCTATCTCTCACTCTGTATATATATACATATATATATACACATAATATATATACATATATATGCAGACATATATATCACATGTAAGGATTTTGGTAAGAGGACAGCAAAGGCAAAATTAATTAACCCCACAAGCTTTACAAAACACCCAAAATCAATGTGGAAAAAATAAAAATAAATTTATTTATAACAATAATTTCTCTAAAAGACAAGGATCTCAATTCATCAATGAACTGTCAGAAGCCTGATGGATCAGAAAACAAAACTAAAGTCTCTGCCACTTGAACTTGAATATTAAACACAGACTCTAAGTTAAAAGTTTGAAAATTGTCTCAATGGTACATGCTATACTATAAAAGCAATAACAGCAATATTTCAGAAGAGGTAGAATATAATTTAATAATGTAGACAGAAATAGGAAAAGATTCACATAATGATTAAGATATTAATACAGCAAAAGAATTAAACATTTATTAAATATATGCACCAAATGAAAGAACGTAAAAGTGTATGAACCTGCATATTTCTGCCACTTAGTGACGAGAACAGAACTGAGTTTAACCTTTGTTTGTAGGCTGTCATTTTTATTAGATCTGATCTCACATTTGATGTGCACAACTAATTACTATATGAGTAAAACACATTAATGTATATGTCAAATAAAAGGATATCAAAACTTATGAAGCACTTTGAGTGAAAAGAGACATTGATAATAAAACAATAGTATTAGAAGACTTTAATACCTCACTCTCACCATCGGACAAATCAATCAGACATAAAATCAATGAGAAAACAAGAGCCTTAAATGACAAGTTGGAAAAATAGGGCTTAATAGACATTTACAATATGCAAGTGGAATTTTACAAAAAGCTAATTACATATTTCTTCTCCAGTACACATGTGGCATTCTTCAGGATAGACAATACACTGTAGCTTAGAATACACAGAACATACAATGGACACATACATGTGTCGACTTGGTACTTATGGACACAAAACAAGTGTCCATAAGTACCAAAGATTAAAAAAAAAGTTCTCATATCCCAGTGTTATGAAGGTAGAATGTATAATATAGTAAAAAGTTAAGAAAATTCAAAATTTGGAGACTAAACAATAGTATTAAATCATTATTGGATAAAGTGGAAAATCAAAGAAGAATTTCTTTTTTTTAAGAAAAATTTGGAAACAAATAAAAATTAAGATTTTAGCTATTATCACATAAGGACACAGAAAAGTAGTTAAAAAAGGGAAGTTTAAATTTTGTGGCTATGCCAGAAAAAAAGGACTAAAACAATATATCCTGATATATTAAGAAACTGCATAATAGTAGAAAGTAAAATCCTATCTGTAAAAAGAATGTAATAAAAATTAGAGAAGAAAGAAATAAAATACAAATAAAAATGTTAGAGAGATAGGTTAAACAATGGATAAGTTCTTGAAAGAGTAAATGATTGACAAATACTTAGCTTTAGTATTAGAGCATTAGAAAGTGTTAGATAAATACTTTCTTTTATGAAAAAAATTAGAAGAAACTTTAATAAATATGCTTAGCTATATATAAGATAATATTTGTGAACAAAAGTACAGTCTTACATATTTGATAATTATACATATCCTAATTATGGATATAATGAATTTCTAAAAGTTACTGATATAACCAAATTGATAACAATAATAAACAGCTAAAATTTCATTAATCATAGCAATAATTATTGTTATAACTGTAACTAGTATAAAAATAACAAGTACTATATCGAGTTTAATATCATTGAATATCATTAGACTATTCTTTACCTTTAAATGAAAAATAAAGATTAAAACAAAAACTGTGGCTTCGAATTTGAAGAATAAATGCATACTAGATGAATATTAATAATATTTCACTTAACACCATAAAGCAATGTTTCTCATCCTTTGTCCAGATATGGTCCCCTTCTGGTCTGTTTCCTTCCTGTTTGTCCCCAGGAACGGTTTCGCCCTCTATCCTTATGCAATGGTCCCCATTTAGGCAATTTTCACTATTGGCTGCTAGGACTATCCTGTGGATCCCCGTGTAATCTCAGGGTAGCTTGGGAAAGCCTCAGCAGCTCTCTCTCTTGCCCTCTCTCATGCCACAAGCATTCGGTGGTCTCAGGTTACTAACCCACCAAGGGCAGCCAATGCCGTGGGCAGACGAAGGAGGAAATGAGGCCACCAGGCTGGTTGGTGATCAGTTGCCTTTTATTCCATTCTCCCCACATGCCTATTCCAGTCTCATTAAGCTCCCCACTCTAGTCTCAAACTGCCCCTCATTCCCATCTCCTCCTGTCTCTCTGGCTCATCTCTCCACTCTCCATCTCGCTGCCTTGTCTCTTGTCTCTCAAAGGCACCTGTTCCTGCATTCTTCCCCTACATTCTTCTCCCTCTATCCCCCTTGCTAGTCTCTCCACGCTCCATCTTGCTACCTTGGTCTCTCTCTAGTTTCTCCCCAACTCATTGAGGGTAGACACCACACCCTTTCTAATGGCACAATCAACATACAAAAACCCTTCTTCCACTCAAGAGTAAAATACCACTTAGGGATGTTTCTCCTCTCCTTAGTCCAATAACTTAATTAACATCTTAATTAACAACTTAATTCTACTTCTTAATATTAGCTTAATATCCATAATTTTGTATGGATACAATAAGAGCTACATTAAGCTTGTAGGGTGGCTCTTCTGGGGACATCTTGCTATAGATCTCAGACGACAGTGCTCAGGCCAGATTCACTGTATCACTGTCATCCTGTTGTTCATCGATTTGCTTGAGCAGGCTCTAGTAATGTCTTCATTCGTCCCTGTCTTGTGCTAGTGTAGCCCGATGGTGTACTGGGGGCTCTTTCCCGACCAGGGGAATGAGGACTGTCGCTGTTACTGTTTTTGGCATATCGAGTATGCTGAGGGTAGCTTGCCAGGCTCTGCCAGATTAATCTTTCCTAACCCTAACAGGGTCCTAATCTAGATGTTACTTTTTGGATCATAACAGAATTTTGTCCATGACCATGCTCTTAACTTAAAGTTTAGTATTATGGAGCTTTGGCCAGGCCCATTTTGATGCCAGGATAGCTCAAAGCTTGCCCTGGGTTAACCCAGTCCCCCTTCGGGACCCTACTTTCAGGGTGCTTAGAAGTAAAAGCAACTGGCTTAAGTTGAGAGAACAGATGCCCTGGAGTGAATATCATTCGGAGTCTATTAACTCCCAAGTTACAAAGTCATAGCATTAACTGTCTTCCTGTGTCTATACAAAAAGGACATTGCTCTGTATTTACCATGCAAAAGACTTAAGGATAAGAGAAAATCAATATTTACAAGTTAACAGAGTCTGATTAGGAGATAAAGGTGATTGACCAGTTGGGGAAGCAGAGCACAAAGAAAGAAGTTACAAGTAAACGCAGAGGAATGGGAGCACTGTGATGGGAACAACCCAATAAACCTAAGCTCCCCATGCCAAGGCAGAAAGGACAAACCAATGTTATCCAAGAGGTTCCCAGGAGATCTTATCACCTAAGAGAAAAGAAACATTGCTCTAAAGTTTGATCAACTTTGAAAGAATTGTTGCATATTATCCCATTTACTGGAATAACACATTTGTGTCAATTCACCCCATAACTCTGAAATACACTTCTAGGTTCTATTGTGAAACTTGAGCCTCTGATTTTTGTCATCAAATTAGCAATATTGTAATCAGAAAAATTATAGAGTGATTATACTTTAATTTTTAGAACACATTTTATTATTTATTTAACTATGCTCTGTTTTGCTGCTAAGGTACTTACTATAAAAAATTCCTTCAGGCGCGGTGTCCGCCATATTAAGACAACCACAGATGGGATTTACGACAAAAACTGCAGCAAAAGGACACGAGGGTGCTCTTGGGAAGGTGGGAGGCACCGGCCCCTCCCACCGCCGAGATGTGATCCCAGGGGCCGCACGCGTGTGCGGCCTCTCTGCAGCTGCACAAGCGTGAATCCAGACCCAGCAAAACCTCTTTCGGCATGGGCAACTCCTCGCAGAATGTCTCCAGCCTGAGAACTAAGCCTCGGCCCCGTGCCCGCCCAGGAGGGGAAAGGTATTTCTCTCTCTCTCGCCTCTTTCTCTCCGGGGATGAAGGGCGCGGTGTCTACCATATTAAGATGACCACAGATTGGGTTTTCAAGCCTGCAGTGATCCAATATCTGGAAGAAATCTCCCTGGACTTTGTGTTAAAGTACAGAAATTCAAAACCGCACGACCTTATTTGTCTTCACAGTAGGTCTGAATCTAGTGGGGTACTCCTAACAACAATAGTGAGGTTGGTGTTGAAATATTGAATGTAACCAAAGTAAACAGAATGTAAAATGAAACTTATCAGTTACAAGGTAGGGGGTGGGGGGGGGATGGGAGGTGTACTGTGTGGGGTTTTTTTTTGGTGGTGGTATATGGGCACTGGTGAAGGGATGGTTGTTTCAGCATTGTATAACTGAGACCTAAGCCTGAAAGCATTGTAATCTTCCACACGGTGATTTAATAAAATAAAATTTTTGTTTAAAAAAAATTCCTTCAGAAATATATTTGAAAACCTAGTAAATATGCAGACTAGGAAATGAGACTCCTTAATACTTCTCTTATTGTTTGTTTTTATTTTGGGACCATACCCAACTGTGCTCAGGACTTACTCTGCTCAGAGATCAGTCCTGTCTATACTCCCGGAATCATATATGGTGCTGGGGACTGAACCCAAATCACCCTCTGAACTATCTCTCCAGCCTCAAGAATCCTCACTGTTAAAAAAACCTAAAAACATTTATATTGTACTTGTCTAAATTTCAGCAATGGCTATTCTCAAATAGAATTACTTGTGGAACAAAAATAATCGTCTTTTTATGAACATTCCACAAAAAACTCAAATGTAGTAGGAAAATAATATTGTCACAGGAAAATAATCAAATGATTACCACAAATTATTTTTTACATTCCATAACAGCCCTATTTACTTACTTTTACTTTAAAAGCTTAAAATGATAGATTTTTGAGAGTCTATAATATGGAAGACCTGAGAAAAATGTATGTTTAAATTTGAGTGTCAACTTCATGCAATTAATAATGGCTGAAGCACTGTGTTTAAAATTCTTGTCTGTATTTGAGGTCAGAGTGAAGCTAGTCTGATTTCTTACTGCCATCAGTCACAGGCATTGACGGAGAGAGTGGCAACATGACAAATAGTATCTGTGAACCTAGTGCAAAATTCTGATTTCTTTTCAAAAGTTCTGAATAATTCTTCCATTAAAAAATATGTCTTACTAATCTGTGGTATCAAATTACTATCGTACTTTAACTTTTAGCTATTTTGCATTTATTTGAACTTTTGTGTATCATTTTATAAAACCTTTTAAGTTTATATAAATATTATATTCTACATCTTTTTCAATAAATTTTTATATATTAAGGGCCTTGTGAAACTCATATGGATGCATTTGAGTTATTTAATTAATTCCACTAATAGAAATATGCCCATGTATACATGCACACATATATGTATACACACAACATATTTAGACTTCCCAATTGAAGAATATTTCAAAATATTCAGTATTACTAATTTTGGTAGCTTTCCAGGCACTGCCATGTGGGAAAGATACTCTCGGTAGTTTACCAGGCTCTCTGAGAGGGGCGGAGGAATCAAACCGGGGTCAGTCATGTGCAAGGCGAATGCCCTACCCACTGCACTATCACTTCAGTTACCCGTTTCATATTTGATATGCCAAAAACAGTAACAACAAGTCTCATGATGGAGACATTACTGATGCCCGTTCGAGCAAATCGATGAGCAATAGGATGACAGTGACAGTTACAGTGACTAATTTTGGTGTATGGTTATAAAAAATCCATCTTGTACATCAACATCGACAAATAAATATATATATATGCATATATTTTATATATGTGTGTATCTTGAATTTCTGTCCCCTAGGTGATAACATATGCAACCTCACTAGAATAATGCTAATTTTCCAAAGGGTTAGATCAGCTATCATAAGCACATGTGTCACTCATAAGATATCTTATGTTGGTCAGGGATGTTTGTAGGCAGTAAAGCTCTTGTTGACTACCTTGAATTTGATCAAGGAAGGAAGGAAGGAAGGAAGGAAGGAAGGAAGGAAGGAAGGAAGGAAGGAAGGAAGGAAGGGAGGAAGGAAGGAAGGAAGGAAGGAAGGAAGGAAGGAAGGAAGGAAGGAAGGAAGGGAGGAAGGAAGGAAGGAAGGAAGAAAGGAAGGAAGGAAGGAAGGAAGGAAGGGAGGAAGGAAGGAAGGAAGGAAGGAAGGAAGGGAGGAAGAAAGGGAGGAAGGAAGGAAGGGAGGAAGAAAGGGAGGAAGGAAGGAAGGAAGGAAGAAAGGGAGGAAGGAAGGAAGGAAGGAAGAAAGGGAGGAAGGAAGGAAGGAAGGAAGGAAGGAAGGAAGGAAGGAAGGAAGGAAGGAAGGAAGGAAGGAAGGAAGGAAGGAAGGAAGAAGCCTTTGTTTTGATTGGATTTTATTGTATTGTTGGATTTTAATGAGTATAAGGATTTATTTTTTGTATGTGTGTTTTGGACTAACATTTTGTCACTATCCTTTAAGCAAATATTTCTCCCATTTATAGATTTGTTTTAATTTTTAATTAGTACACTTAAATATGCATACACTTTTAAGTTTATTGAAATAAAATATAATAATTTTCTGATTTCACTCAAATGTACATTAATCTGTGTATTAATATGTGTTGAGGTACTGTGGATGTGGCTTTGAACATAGTAAAGTCATTTTATAGAACAGAGCATGTGCAGTGTATGCATATTTTGGAAATGGAAGCAAAGAACAAGTAGAGGGTTAGAGGAAGGTATCAAATTGATAACAAATAAACAGAGGAATCATGCATGCAGGGATTAGGGAATGAAGATTAAAAAGTGGGAGACCATATTGAGAAAATTATAGTAGGTTAAATACTAGAATAAATGAAAAACTAAGCTATATGAATATCTAAAGGAAGAGGGTTTTATTCAGAGGGAAGAACAGCATGAGTTACTCCCTTAGGAGGGAGTAATCTGGTTGGCTTCTCAAGAGGGGAGAAAGTTAAAGAAGAATGACTACCTAGAAAAATCAGAATGGTTATCAGCATGTGGGGGGGGGGGCATGGACAGATTTCACAAACTTTAGAGGACATTGTTTAGATCTTTGCCTTTTGTTCGGAGAAAATAAATCAGTTAAGGATTTTCGAAGACAAGTGACATATCATGTTTATACTTTGATGCAATTATTTTGGCTTATGTGTCCAATCTATCAGAGGAGTGATGGTTGAACCAGGAAGACTGGATAAAGTTTTTTTGTACTGGTCCAGGGAAGAAATAGGGTTACAGTTTTGACTACTTCTATCTTGTAGAGTAGAAGATAAAGATCACTTTCAAGCCCTCGATATATTTTATGACCAATGAGATTTGCTGATAGAACTGGTATGTGCTATTACAAAGAGAAACCAAAGTTTTGAACCTAAGAAACAAAGTTGAACAAGTACAAATGAGTTGCCATTTACTGAGATGAAGAAGACCAAGTGAGGCTGTTTAGAATAAAAAGATAAATAGCATTGGATTAATTAATTTATGCTCTTCATCTAATAGAGAAATGAGAAGATTCAATAATCATTACATATGTATTTCTAGATCAGGGCAGGCATCAAGACTGATGATATAAATTGGAATCACCATAAGTGAAAGTAAGATAATTCAGAAAAGGAAAGAGTTTTGAGAGGCTATAATAGAACAAGCCAGTGCACTGGAGTTCATGAGACAATGAAGACACTCAAAGACCTGTAGTAGCCTGGAAGCTAAATGTAAGATTGTCAGAAAGAGTGGCCAAAGCAATTTGGACTTCAAAAAAATGTGGCCTGAACATTTTCTATGGCATCATCATTTACTTTAAGAAATATATTTTGATATGAAGTCTTCAAAATATATTTCTATTATCTCTGTCAAAATATTTTGAAATTTGTTTTTCTTTATACATTTAATTTTTTCTGAACAATCATTTTTGTGCACAGTGAATTTTTATCTACCATAGCACAGGCAAGCACAATGCTGCAATGACAATAAATCCTTTCAGTGTCTTTGAGAAACACATTTATTTCCCCTTCGTGGAATAATCCAGATCAGGGCAGGGGTAGATACACTCTACTCAGTAATTCAGATATTCAATGTCCTTTTATTTTGATGAAACCATTTTAAAAACTACTTGGTGTTTTCTTTATTTAACTGGTAAATAAATGAAGAGAATAAAAAATTCATTTGTGGGAATGTTTTGGTCCCTAATTATGGTGTGCATCTCATCAATCCATATTTTTGTGTTAGGGATCAAATCGCTACACCTACCAGTAGGACAGCAAGAAAGGTGGATATTTTGTGTGCGCAGCAGGAAACAGAAAACAATCTGATAATAGTCATTTTCAGTCACAGTTGTCTGTTTTACTAAAGCAGTGAAATTCTTATACTATTAGAATGATGCTGGAAAGTTTTATACATAAAAGTTTTGAAGACAAATCCAGTGTATATTAAAGGCACTGTTAGAATAAGAATTAATTGAGAGTAATTATTATTCATCTAAAATGTTGTTTTTAGGAGCATAAAACAGCCTATAGCATACATTGGCACAATGAAGTTTAAAATGAAAATATTCATAATTTTAGATGACAATATAAAACTACTGAAGTGATGGCACAGCCGGCAAGGCATTTGCCTTGCATGTAGCCGACCCAGGTTCAATTCCTCTGTCCCTCTTGGAGAGCCCAGCAAACTACCAAGAGTATCCCACGCACACGGCAAGGCCTGGCAAACTACCCATGGCAAAATCAATATGCCAAAAACAGTAACAACAAGTGTCATGATGGAGACGTTACTGCTGCCTGTTTGAGCAAATCAATAAACAATGAGATGACAGTGCTACAGTATTAGATTATTGTTTAGGTTTTTAAGTTTTTAAGTTTTCAGGTCTGCCCTTTTAAATATTCTTTAAAATTCAGTAATTGGGGTAAAAGGTTTTATTCTAAAATTAAAGAAAAATTCATAGCTAATGTAACATTGATATTTTATGCATAGTTTGCTTTAATATTACATCAGAAACAAATTAATATCCAAGACACGGTTCACGTTTTTAATAATAGTTGTTGAAGCTTTGTGAAATTAAAGAATATTTAAATATGTAGTACTACAATTCAGCTCTAAAACATGCAAAATGTTTATTGAAAATTAGTAGTTTATTCAATTTGTACAAGAAAGTTCCAATGATAAAAAAATACCATAAGAACTTTTGATAAGTTCACAATACTTTAAAAATGGCATTTTGTTTTTGTAGGGAATAAAAGAATGAGTTTTGTATGACACTTAAGATTATTTTTCTGCGGAAAAAAATTTAAACTTACTATAATTTTTTTCATTAAGCAATAAATCACATACATGGTTGATCAATATTTTTTAAAGTACAGAGCTGACAATTCTCTAAAGAATTGCTTAATCTTTTGTGTTATTTGTGTTCATATGATTTAACATTATTATTATTTTATTGTTATTTGATTTCATTTATATCTTAGGCTTGTAATATTTGTCAGAAATATAATCTAGTAATAAAGCAGATTTAAATTATTAGTAGCACTGTAGCACTGTCATCTCATTCATCAATTTGCTCGATCGGGCACCAGTAATGTCTCCATTGTGACACTTGTTGTTACTGGTTTTGGCATATCAAATACACTACAGGTAGCTTGCCAGGCTCTGCTGTGCGGGCAGGATACTCTCAGTAGCTTGCCAAGTATTCCAAGAGGTATGAAGAAATCAAACCAGGGTCGGCTTCGTGCAAGGCAAATGCCCTACCCTCTGTGCTATCATTCAGTCCTTACATTATTTGTATCTTCAAAAATGGGGAAGACTTGGGGCTGGAGCGATAGCACAGTGGGTTGGGCATTTGCCTTGCACTCTGCCAACCCGGGCTCAATTCCCAGCATCCCATATGGTTCCCTGAGCACCGCCAGGAGTAATTCCTGAGTGCAGAGCCAGGAGGAACCCCTGTGCATCACTGGGTGTGACCTAAAAAGCAAACAAACAAACAAACAAACAAAATAAGGAAGACTAGTGTCACTACAAATAGGAATTTTAAGTATATGTTTATCATCATTTGCATAGAATATGTTAAAATAGTTCTCTTTTCTACTACCAAAATATACTATCACTGCAGCTAATCACAAATAACCAATTCCCAATTTTAATATTCAAATACCTACTGTCGCTGTCACTGTCATCCCATTGCTCATCGATTTGTTCAAGCGGGCATCAGTAACGTCTCTTATTGAGAGACTTATTGTTACTGTTTTTGACATATCAATATGCACGGGTAGCTTGCCAGGCTCTGCCTTGATGCCTCGAGGGCTCGATACTCTCGGTAGCTTGCCGGGCTCTCTGAGAGGGGCGGCAGAGGAATCGAACATGGGTCGGCCGCGTGAAAGGTGAAAGCCCAACCGCTGTGCTATTGCTCCAGTCTACACACATTTAAAATATACTATAAATATAATCTTATTCTAATACTCGAAATATATAAAAATAAATTTATAGCAAGCACTGGATTTCTTTGGGGTATTGGTTTCTGGGTTGTTGTTTGTTTTTGGGTTTTGGGTCATACCCAGCTGTGCTCAGGGTTCACTCCTGGCTCTTTGCTTTGGAATTAATCCTGTTGGCCAGGGGGACTATATAGGATGCTGGGGATTGAACCTGGGTTGGCCATGATCTGGTAAATGCCCTACCCTCAATAAAATTGTTCCAACCCCTGGATTACAAAATCTGTCCTTTGTTTTTGATTTTATGAGCCATACATCTGGCAGAGTTCACGCTTTCCTCCTGGCTTTGAGCTCAGGAACCACTCTTAGGTCACATCCAAGGGTCGTATGTGACCAGGGATGAGACCTGGGCCAGCTTCTTGCAAGGTAAACACTCAGCCCACAGTATCTCACCAGTCCTTCAAATCTCGTTCATCAAGGTACATGGACACATGCGCCACTAAAGATTATCAACACGAACAGTCTCATGAACTTAAGCATTTCATATTCATTCAAGATACAGTAAAAGAGTATTGACTATAAATTTACAATTTTATTTTAGCATCATGTTTTATTTTACAAGGTGTCTCATGCATCTACTTCATAACTTGTTAAGAAATTTAAAAAATAATAGTATTTGTTTGCTTTACAAAATACTTGTAATTTGTTTCGTGGGTATAGAAATATGCATATACTATTAACCATGCTAATATAACATAGCAATGCCTTGAAAAGCAGTCTTTACACAGTTTTAGTTTATATGTAGCTGTTTGTAGGAATCCAGAGAGATTGTAGGTCCATCATAATTCATGGCTGATGGTTTTGGTGTTTGGCAGGAGATGTGCGCATGAAGCCAGCAGTGCTGGAAGCCACTAGGGAAACCCTTGAAGTACTTCAAGGAGCCATGCAGTGCAAGCAATTGAACTTGAACTCCTGACCTTGCACATTTTAGCCATGCAATCCAGTCTTTTGAGTGCTCACTTTGGGAGAATTTATTGCTTTATTAAATTAAGGAAATACTCAAAGGCAGCATGTAGTTGACTAATTTGTACATGAGAAAAATATGATTCATCACTTGTTATGATTGAAAAGCAAATCAAAACCACAATGAGATACCACCTCACACGATTGAATCTGGCATCCCAGAACATAGAAACAACCATTTCTGTCTGTGACATGGGAAAAAGGAACCCTCATCCACTGTGGGATGTCATCTGGGCCAGCCTCTATGAAAAATGGTATGGAGACTTTTCGGAATCTTGAAATTGAGGTTCCACATGACCCTGCAATTCCACTTGTTGGCATTTTCCCAAGAACTTAAAGCAGTATTTCTAAAAGACTACTGTGTTTATTGACAGTGTTATTCACAAAACTTAGATATGGAACCAACCAAGTGCCCAAAAACAGATGAGTGGATAAAGAAAAGGTGGCATAAGCACAGCGGAATATTACTCAGAAGAAATGATGCCATTTTCTGTAATGTGGCTTGAACTAGAGCGTATGCTGAATGAGTACAAGAAAACATTAAGATAAAATAAGAGATTTTTTAACACAGGAGGAAGAAATTGAGTTTTGGATGACAGGGTGATTATAAATGAAATATACACTGGCACTTGAGTTTAGCTGTAATTTCTAAAACTCTCAGTGACAAGGTATAAATTTGTAAGTGTTAGCCTTGCATGCAGAATACCTGGGTTGAATCCCAGGCACCACACCTGGGTGCTCCCTGATCACCAGATATGATCTCTGAGTGCAGAACCAGGAATAAACCTTGAGCTAGGTGTGGTCTAAAAACAAATAAATAAATAAATAAGTAAATACATAAACAAGCAAAGCCAAATTGCTGTTCACCATATAGTTAGTTTATATTCTGCATGTATGGTAGGTGATCTGTGGTTATATATGGGAACTTAGAAGAGGATTTATTTATTTTTTTAAAAATATGTATTTTAAAGTAGACAAATGCCACCACTATTGATATAATTCTGGAGTTGAATTGATTAGATAACAAAGTAACACTATCAAAATCAATACATAGAAAATCAATCTTCTATGTGAAAATTGTGATATCTGATCATGGGGTTGTTAAGTCCTTGTCTAAGAATTTATTAAGCTCTTGTTGCTAGTTCAGTCTTCCGTGTTACTGTTTTTGTTTGTTGAGGTTATTTGGCTTCTACTCTCCCATCTAATTTTACATGCACCCATACTCCACCACTGCAGACACGCCAACAGTTCAACTCCATCACTTCATGAATATTCTCTGAACGATGCCAAGCTCCAAATTATTTCCAGATCTCTGATTCCCAGGCTATTTTTTTCCTCAGATTTGGGGTGGATTGGCTCCCTTACTGAAATATTGAAGTATTTCCAAAAACCACGGAAGCCACATCCACCCCCCATATCCTAAGCAGTGTCAACTCATTGGCTCAGATCATAGATCCTGAGGTCTCTGGACCATGCAGCCACATACACAGCCATTCAACGCCTCCTAATTCATCTTGCAAGTTTTTAGCCTATTTACATCTGTGTGTAAACAGTGCTTTTTTCACTCTACTTTGCTCTTTTGTCTTCTATTATCTTCCAAGTGAACCAACTGTATTTAAACTCTCTCCTTTGTCTTTCAACAACAGTAACAACACAGTCAAAATTGGGCCTCTAATAAAGGAACTATCAGTTTTGTAATAAAATGGGCTTTAAAATAAAAACAATAAAAACAGATAATGAAAAGCAGTGAAAATGCATATTCGATGATTGGGTGTCTGCAAATGGAGTAATTTTTAAGACTTGCTTAGAGAAGCAAAATCATCAAGATATGAATAATGGACAAAATAAACAAATATGTATTTAAAATGGTACTTTTTATTTTGAGATATTGACAGAATTGTTAAATTGGTTACATAAGCTGAAAATAGCAATGATTTATATTTATGTAAATAATTACATGTATTAAAAAAGTTAGTAATATATTAGATGGAAATTACCAAGCTTAATTATAAAAACATGAAAGAAAATATTTGGATAAAAATAATCTAAGCAGAGGAAAAGAATTTTATAAGCATACCAGTTGAATGAATATTTCCTAAATATGCCTATCTTTGCAGTCATATGGGTAGCTATTTAAAATTATACTCATAGTTTTAGCCTTAACCTCTGAATTTAAATGTTTGGGATTAAGCTCTAGAATTGATAGATTCAACCAGCTGTTGTCTTCTGGACATTTTAAAAATTGCCTGCGATGGACATCTGGGAACCTTTACTATAAATACTTAGCCAGATATAGATTACAAAAGTTAACTGCAAAGAGCCAATGATACCAGGGGGACCTTCAAATATCAGTAAGGTACTAAAAGAAAATATTGATTTTTTTCCCTTACTAACAACTTCATATCTCAAGAGATAAAGGAAAAAATAATGAGAACTGCTAATGTAGATCTAAATGAATCAATACAGAGATTCTGTTTTATGAAATGGCAATGATGTGACTTTAGGAGAAACTTACTACATCATGTGTGGTATTCTCAATACCTACTTAAGTTAAAAGATGAAGTTGAGGTAATTGTTCTATAAGACACTGACTCTCAAAATAGGCATTTGACTATATAATCAGGAATGACCTTGTAAAAATGAACATGGGAGTTGTCTATGAAGGAAACAAAGTGCTTCTGTAGCATATAATGAACAGGCAAAAAATATGAATATATAAAAATATCAAAGGTAAATCACAAGATATGAGAAATATTAACAGGTTAATTTAGATCAGAAATAGAAAGGGCTGTAGCCCTAGCACAGAGGATAGAACGTTTGCCTTGCATGCAGATGACCTGGATTTGATTTCTCCGCCCCTTTCAGAGAGCCTGGCAAGCTACTGAGAGTTTATAGCCCTCACAGCAGACTCTGGCGCATTCGATATGCCGATATGCCAAAAACAGTAACAGGTCTCACAATGGAGACACTACTGGTGTCCTCTTGAGCAAATTGTTGAGCAACGGGATGACAGTGACACAGTGAATAGAAATACAGCTTCCCAAAATTGCATTAAAATGCTTAAGCTCCCTAAAGAAAACAAAACTTTTTAGTTAAGTAGTTCACAAGATTGTAAAAAGTTTTCCTGAGCTAAAGTCTGTGACAATAGCAAGAAAGGAAAGACTATCTATGTACTTTAGCTTTGTTTCCATAATCTCTGTCAAGGAGGAAAACAATCTTTATTTTGGAAGGGTGAAACTAAAATGCCAGAGAGAAGTTGAAATTCAAAATAGTGCAAGAGAAAGAAAGAGAAAAAAGTATATGATTCTCTAACTTTACTTTTCTTGCTCAAGAAGTACTTAATTCAGGGCACTGGGTAATATGAAGATAAGATCAATGTCAGTAATCTTTGATGAGTTATTGATAATAGGGGAGCTGTTAGAAGAATAAAGGGAGGTAAATGTTCCAAGTTTCTGAAAAGGTTAGGCAGTGTCTTAAAACGATAGACCAGGGATCTTGACATTTATGCTCAGTAAAATATTTGAAGGGAATACTAAATGGATGGATGGTTTTTGAGTACTGATAAAGGTCATGGTTAGAGGCAGTCAGCGTTCACCAAGAGTAAGGTAAGTAAGAGTAGGTAGAGTACATTTATCCCCTAGTTTCTTAAAATTCAAGCTTTTATTTTTATTTTGGATACTATTGATTTATAATATTGTTAATGATATTACTTCGCGCATAGTATGTCAACACCCCACCTTCCACCATGATGTCTGCTCATTTTATCCTGATCATTTTGATCACTTCATCCCTATTTCAATCTATCACATACTCCTAACTTTTTACATGATAATGACACTTTTTATATGATAATGACACTTTTTACATGATAATGACAGAGTGTTATATTAATTGTCTGAAATAGTATGTCCTTCCTTCCTTCCTTCCTTCCTTCCTTCCTTCCTTCCTTCCTTCCTTCCTTCCTTCCTTCCTTCCTTCCTTCCCTTTCTTGTGTGAAATACAAATGGCATTAGGGAAAGTTATTACTAGTTTAATTACTTTAAAAAGTATTAATTACCCAACAGAGAGATAATACAATGAGTGAGATGCTTGACTTGCACACAGCCCACTCAGGATAGATCCTGGCACCACATACAACACCCAGAGCACTGTTATCAGGAGTCATCTCTAAGTACAAAGCCAGGAATAAGCCCTGAGAATAGCTGGTGCAGACCTCAAACAAACAAAAAAGAATTCTAGTTATTAAAGTAACATCAACCTTTGAAAGGACAAAGTGATAAAATATGTATAACAATGATTCAATGACTACTGGAAATGGTTTAAAATAAACCATTACTAACAAAATTTTTCTATGCTGCTTTAACTTTTAAAAAACAATTGAAAAAAAACTTTGGTACATCTACACAATGGAATACTATATGCAGCTATTAGAAAAGATGAAGTCATGAAATTTGCATATAAATGGATAAACATGGAGAGCATCACGTTAAGTGAAATGAGTCAGAAGGAGAGGAACAGACATATAAAGATTGCACTCATTTGTGGAATATAAAGTAACAGAATTGGAGACTAACACCCAAGAACAGTAGAGATAAGTACCAGGAAGATTACTCCACCACAGCTTAGAAGCTGGCCTCGAATGCTAGGAGAAAAGGTAGCTCAGAAAAAGAAGGGACCACCAAGTAAAGGGTGTTAGGATGGCCTGCTTGGGATGGGAGATGCAGGCTGAAAATATTCTATAGACTGAACATGATGGCCACTTAATACTTCTGTTGCAGACCACAACACCCAAAATGAGAGAGAGAGAGCAGGAGGAAGTGCCCTGCCACAGAGGTGGGGTGAAGTGGAGGGGACAGGGTGGTGGTGGTGTCAGGAATGCTGGGACCATTGGTGGTAGAGGATGGGCACTGGTGGAGGGATGGGTATCCGATCATTGTATGACTGAAACGCAAGCACGAAGGTTTACAAGTCGATAACTGTACCTCACAGTGATTCACTAATAATTTTTTTTAAATAAGTTTTATTAAAGCTCCATGGTTATTCAAAATTATCCATAGTTGAGTTTTAGCATACAATATCTCAGCACCAATCCCTCCACTATTGTCAACCTTCCTTTACCAGATTCCCTTCTCCCCTTGACTCTCCAGCCTGCCCCCTTGAGAAGCATGTATTTAAGTTTTGGTTTTGAAGTTTGGGTCTAATATTTTTAGTGTTGTTGACTCTGAAGTTTGAATATTTAGCTATACCTCTTGTGGGAAATTCATGACTTACTTTCTAAGTTATAATTAATTTTTATTTTTAGCCACATATATATATACACATGTATATTCCTCAACTTGTATTGACTTGCTTTAGTACTTACCCTGGTGACAATAAAAATTATCTTATTATTTAAAACGTGCAAGTTTGTAATTATATCTTCATGCCACTTAGAAAATTACCTTTTACACACTGTATTGTTGAGTATTAGAATGCTTTAATGACATCCACAGGTAAATCTAGTCAACGAAAGATTTACTTCATAACTTAAATACTTTTAAAATCCAAACAATATTGATTCATTAATTTACCAGTTAACTTATTTTGTGACTATTTAATGAAGCATATCTAACAAGGAAGATTTTCAAGTAGCTTCTTCATGAAAATCTGCATTGTAGTATAAGTTAAAAACATAGCTAGTGAATAAACAAATCAGAACATTACAAAGTCATATGAAAGTAAAAAAGAAGAGTAAAGAAATAGAGATGCATGGTTTCGAGGGAGAAGGTTGATATAATTGTAGACAAAATTGTCAATGACAGTAGTTTTGCTATTATTCAGAGATTATTTTACCTTAAAAATGAGAAATATGAAGAAGAAAAAGTTCTGCAACATTGAGCATGAAGTTGTAAACTGGGCATGACCCTCGTATATAGCTGGATCATAAGGAAGAAATAAAAAAGTCGAAGTTCTGATGTAATATGCAACTTATACCATGTGATTAACAGAGTCAGTTCTATTAGAAGGGGTTGAAAGAGCAATACACATGTAATAAATGATGGAGGGATTAGAGAGAGAAGAGCTGGAAAACTATGCAGAAACAAGACTATGCAGTTTTATGAGGATCAGAGAAGGGCACAGAATTAAATAACTCAGGAGATTAATCTTTTATTAGTCAGTGAACTGAAGTAGGCCTTGATCCATGTGGCTAGAAAAACACTCTAATGATCTATGTGCCTATGTGCAAACTTTTAAGGATTTTTTTCTTTCTCATTATGATTATATTAAAACAATTTTATGGAAAAGACTGTACGAGATAAAATTATAAATGTCTTCATTTCTTATTCTTATTTATCTAAAACACCAAATGCATAATTTTAAATTTTAAATATTAATTTTACTATTATTCTATAAAATGTGTAAAACAAACTCCTACAATCTATCCAAAGTAGCAGCAATAAATTGCATAAATTCTCTCTTAAAGGAAAGACCTATATTTAATATAAGACTCTTTATATTTTTTAAATTAAAAACAGGGATTCAGAATGCAGAAAGATAATGGTCGTATAAATTCAGTTACAGGAATTCAGTAAACGTATTATAAGATACAGAAATTTTATTGATTTATTTTTTTATTGGTGCCACACTCAGCGGTGCTCAGGGCTTATTCCTGGTTCTGTGCTTAGGGATCAATCTTGAAGGGGCTCTTGGGGAAATATGTAGTGCCAGGGATCAAATGGGCTGACCTTGTGCAAGGCAAGCCTGTGACCACGGCACTTGCTCTCCAGCCTGAGAAGGAGAATTTTTAATTGACAACTTGTATGTTTCATATCTCTAAGGAAGTTAGAAAATATACAAATAAAGGCAAAGGAATATTCAAGAACCAAAAAAAAGAGGTAAAATTTCAGAGTGTTTAATAATTTATTTGACAGAACTATTTTAATAAAACATGACAGAAAAAGTACTAAGAAATATTGGAAAACAAAAGTGAAAGAAAACATATATCATGGGCCAGAGCTAGAGAGTAGAGTGGATATGAAAATTTGACCCACAACCGCCGACTTAATTCCTGGCGCACTCAGAAGCACACACACAAACACACACACACACACACACACACATACACACACACATTATGTGGGTCAGACACCAATTGTACAGCAGATCAGGAGCCTGCCTTGCATGCAGCCAACTGGGTTTGATCTCAGCACCACATACAGCTCTGAGAGCTCCTCCAGAAGTGATTTCTGACTGCAAAGCCAGGAGCACATACTGAGCACAGCTGGGCGTGGCCCCAAACCAAACACTCATGCAAGAGAAAAAGGAAAAGAATAATATATATATATATATATATATATATATATATATATATATATGCTAAAGGAGCAAAAGATAATGATTGACACATCTTTTACAACAAAATCATGGCCAACAGGAGACAGGCAAATGGCATGTTAAATGTCTAAAAGTTAGAAAATTTTTCGTACATTAAAGTTGAACTGGTTTATAAAACGTGGAAAAATAAAAAAGAATCACAGAAAATCAAAAATATGAAGGAGTGGATACTAAGAGGGAAGCGAGAGAGACTACGTGGCCTCTGAGAGAGGATAGAAAAAATTAATCCCTAAATTTCCTAAATTGTAAAGTGAACTCAATTAAAAAAAATTGCAACAAGATGCTTGAAAGTGGAAGAATGTGCGACATTCCCATGCCATCACTGAAAAATCTACACTAAAACTTGGATTACTCACAGAAATATACCTAGAACCTTAAAGAATAAAGCACAGGAGAGTTTCCAGATGGTTTGGATCCCCAGAGATGCTCTTCTTAAATAGAAAGCCCTTTAGGCATGAGAGGAAATACAGATTAAGGTCCCATCTTCCTCCAATCTGTCAGGCACACTCGTTTCCTAGCCAAGCCTTGGTTTCTGTGAGCACCACAGTGTAGTGTGAGTTACCAGTGGTACCCCTGGTTTCCACTCAGACCCTCTTACCTTGATATATAAGTGTCTGGTCACTCACTAATCCTAAATTTCTGCTTGAATTCTGGTGTACAGATATACCTGAGCACTCCTGGTCCTCCCTACATGGGCTCTATGGATATTTCGTAGATGCCATGAACTTGCAAATTGACTGCTCTCAGGTTTTTCTCCAGACTAAAGTGACTTTAGCATAGAGCTTTCACTGGATACATCCAGTCTCACTCAGATTTGGTAGGCAGGTGAACCCAGCACCAGCACCTGTTGGGGTCTCAGCAGCCAGCCTGAGACTTTGACTAAACCCCCTGCCCCTGAAAGCAAGAGCTGGCCCTGTTTACAGGGGCCCAGGGGCCCTGCATTCCACACACTTGAGCACTACACTCTGGTTGAGGAGACAACGGGATGATGGATGTGACAGTTAACATTTGCCTGAGCTAGTTAACCCGGCCCTGAGATTGGGGAATACAAATCAGTAACTAGCATCTGTACTGAGCTCCACGAGATCGTGATACATGCATTGAATGACTGCACCCCTCCCCATTGTGTTCATAAAAACCCCTGTGTAAGAGTCAATAAACGAAGACTGTTTTGACCACTAGACTCCCCCTTCTGCTCAGTGACCTTCTTTCTCAGTTTCTTTCTCTGTGTGGGCAAGACAGGAATCCCTCGGTGAATAGAGGGCCAGGGCAGAGGCTTCTCCCCTTCCCACTCCCTCTCCCATAGGGAGTAAGTCCAGTGACTTCGGGGGATCATACTCCAGTGTGCTGGGGTCGACTGGCCAGGACCCCGACAAGCACCCCTGAACTCCAGGTTGCTCTGTAGGCACTCAAGAATTCAAACATTCCTTTACTGTTCCAGTTATCACAATTGGATGCACATATCCCCCCTCCTTCTAGGTGCCTCTGACTTCAAACATTTGACATTGCACTGTCAAACCACATTGATTTGGTTGAGCGGGAAACTTCATACCCTAGGATACTACTTAGGACCACCTGACTTTGCACTATGGTTTCTGCAGTTCTGGCAAATGAAAATTCTCTGATAACTAGTCAGATCTGCCCTTAAAGCTTCAACTGTTACTGGGATCCTGTGAACCCCAATCTTCATTGATTGCTACATCTACTGAACTTGAATACCGCAGCTGGGGCCAGGAACAAGCAACTGTGAAACATGTGTTACTGCCTAGGCCTGTTCCACGTTGATGGACTCAGTGCTCTAGACACTCATCTCTTCAAATTCTTAGGGATTGTCCAGATTCACACAAATTCAGAATCACAGTCATTGTCTGGAATTTGTGACCACCATTCAAAATTTCTCAGTGTACTCCAACAATAAGAAAGTTTATCAAATACGGTTTCAGCTTAAAACATTATTGGTGCGCAAGTCTTGCTCATGCACTATTTACTACAGTTATTTCTTCATCAAACTAGAAAACAGTAATTTATTAAAACTCAAAGATTAAAGATACTCTTAGTATACTACCAATCTTGGGGCTGGAGCAATAGCACAGAGGGTAGGGCGTTTGCCTTGTACACGGCCAACCCAGGTTTGATTTCCAGCATCCCATATGGTCCCCCGAGCATCACCAGGAGTAATTACTGAGTATATGAGCAAGAAGTAACCCCTGTGCAATGTCGGGTGTGAGCCAAAAAGAAATATATGCATATATGTATATATATACATATATATATGTATATAACCAATCTTGTACAGGTTTATCAAGATAGAAGATGTTAGTGGGAGTGGAATAAGCCAAAATTTGTCTATGTCCGTCAAATTTCTTATCTCCTTTAAGGGTCCACTTTCTACTGAAATAACTTATGGCAAGAAGATAAACACTTTTGTTGTTGCCAGACTGAAGGGCTTGTGTCTGTGGCAGACTCATCTTTTCTTAGAGTTAGATACTCGCACAGGCTGATATAGCATGTATCATCTATTCATTCACTGAGACTCTAAAGTTTATACCACCTAGTTGATCTTGTCTTTTTTCCTTCCAAACTCTTGGATAAAACCCAAGAAAGAAAAAGACTGCCAAATTACTATATTTGTTACTATACAGAGTTGTAACTCAACTGTTATTCTCCATTATATTTCTTTAACCAGCACAGATAACTGGCAGTCTTTATATTTAGATCTATTTCCATTGGAGGACTTTGTGTCCTTGACTACACAGGTAAGGACTTTAATTAGAGCTGTAATTATTTGTATTTGAGGCAGCTGAGCTTTAGTTAATGAATGGTAAGCTCATAAACGAGCCATCTTTCTGTCCTATTCATAGAGATGCTTCATTTAATGTCATTTTCTAAAGATTCAACCCCATGGCCAGCTTGAATAGTGAATGGCCCCTGTGTGAGGGAATCCCACCCACTCTCCAATTTTAATCACCGACCTCACTATGTATTTAGGCAATTATTTTTATAGCATCTACTTATTATCAATAGAGAATGTTGATATTTATGGAGAAAATATTGTAAAAGTCTTTGAAAAATCTATAACTTCATTGTACTAACAAGAACCTAAGGAAAAAGCAATATATCATTACTGTGGTAAAATGGCAAATTAAGTGATTCTGTATAATATGTTATGATTTTGTTTAGTTTTTGTCAAGATAACACATAAGTTTTGTTAAGATAGCAAAACATCAGCAAAAGCGAAAAAGTTTTCCATTTGTATTAACTCTATATGTTGCCTTATCTGACCAATGCTGGAAAGATTGTTATTCTTGAAGACATTTATGTCATTTAAAGGAGTATGTAAAATTAATATATATAATTACTTTTCAGTTTAATATTAAATTCATTAAAACAGCTTTAAAATTTAAGTAAAATTAAGTAGTAAAATTAAGTAGATGAAGATGCAAAGCTTAAAAAAAGAGTTATTCTGTCCATTGAAAGCCATCCTCTCAAAATTCAAAAAGAGTTGATCTAAATTAATCTGTAATTCTGGGAACTAAAGTCTAAAACCGATTTAAATCTTATTTTGAAATGCCTTTTTCATTTGTTTTCCTTTTTCTTTTCACTAGTGTTGTTAAAGGAATTAGGTCCCAAATAGTGTCCTGTGTGCCAAGTTTTATCAGGACTTAATACCAAACCTATTTTCACTTTAGTTCCTTCTAAAAGTGGTATTCTAAGCTAAGTCAATATTTAGTTTCTGAATTAACTGGTGGTGCTGAGAGGACCATATTGCATGCCTGAGACCAAACCCACATCGGCTGCATGCAAGGCAAATGCCTCACTCTCTAGTAGTATTTCTTCAGTTCCAGTTGTCTGAGATCTTGCCATTATAGCTACCAATCGACAATGAACTGTCACCTGAGGCCTTAGTTGGTGATGCTGATTGGAACATCTATACACGGCTTGGCTTCACTGATTGTTATGGAATTTCTCACACCATGGTGGCTAGTTTCTCTGGCAAATTGTCTCAAGAAGAGAACCAGAAAAAGTCAAATTTTAACATAATCTGTCTCAAAATTTACATATTCAACCTGCCTACATAGTAGAATAGAGCCATTGGATTTCAGGGCAGAGGAAATAGAACTCGACATTTTGTAGGTAATGGCAAATATCTGCAATGCCATATCAAGTTAGAAATATTGCATTTTGCAAATATCACTCTTCCAGTAGGGCAATGGAAAAGATTATCCACAACTTCTACTCAAATCTCTTCAATAGGAACGTTCACCTGCCCACATACCAAATTCTGAAGATTGGATATATTGTTCCCAGTGTTCTCCATCCAAAATTTGACATGCTTTTTCCTCGGTAAAGAAGCCTATAGCAACCAGTCCAGACAACGTCAGACCTGAAGTCCTGAAGAATCTGCTGCCAGTACTCATCAGTACACTAGTTCGGCTCTTCACACGCTACCTGTCTGAATGCAAGGTTCTATCCCAATGGAAAAAAGGGAAACATCCACAACATCAGCAACTATCGCCTGATCTGCCAGTTGTCCATCGTCTACAAGTTATTCACTTGAGTCATCCTGAATAGGATTGGCAGAACACTAAATGAAGGACAACCATGAGAGCAAGCTGGGTTCCGAAAAGGGTTCAGCACAATTGACCATATATCTAAGCTCATTGAGGTTTCGCAAGAGTTCAAGATGCCACTCTGTCTAAAGTTCATTGATTTAAATAAGGCCTTTGATTCTGTTGAGACTGAAGTGCTTACTGAAGCCTTAGCCAAATATGGTGTTCAAACTCTGTACATCAGGATCCTCCGTAAGCTGTATCATGGATTCACCACCAAGATCTCACCATTCTACAAGGAAGTGATCATTGAAGTAAAGAGAGGGGTCAGTAGGGTGATATAATTTTACCAAAAGTCTTCAGTGCCACCCTCAAGAACGTCATGCGATGGCTGAAATGGGAAGGAATGGGCGTGAAGATAGATGGTTGGCAACTATACCACCTCCCCTTCGCTGATGACATTGTTCTAATAACACCACACATTAGACAAGTGGCACGAATGCTGGCTGACTTCGAATGTGAGTGTGGGAATGTCATACTTCAGCTGAATTTCACGGTTACAGTGTTCATGAGAAAAGTACTAGTTCCTGATGTTCCATTTGCTCTCAATGGAACGAGCATCTCCGAATGCAGCAGTTATGTGTATCTAGGTCAAGAATTGAACATAGGGCTGGAGCAATAGCACAGTGGGTAAGGCATTTTCCTTGCATGCGGCCGACCCGGGTTCGATTCCCAGCATCCCATATGGTCCCCCAGCACCACCAGGAGTAATTCCTGAGTGCAGAGCTAGGAGTGACCCCTGTGCACTGCTGGGTGTCACCCAAAAAGCAAGAACTCAACATGACAAACAACCTGGCACCTGAGCTGCACAGGAGGAAGAGAGTAGAGTGGAATGCCTTCATGAGCATTGAAGAAGTTGTTAAGGGGATGAAGAAACTCCGGCTCCAGGTACATCTTTTCGACTTCACCATTCTTCCTGCACTAACATACGCATCGGAGATCTGGGCCATATGAGAACAGGATAAGAATGCTATTTGGGTCTCCCAAAGAGGAATCGAAAGAGCTATGCTTGGAGTATCCCATTTCACTCAAGTGAGAAAAGGAATCTGGAGTTCTGACCTCCGTGGGCAATCAAGGATTAGGGACGCTGTTTTGTTAGCCAAGGCATCAAATATCAGATGGGCCAGACACATAATACAATTCAGAGACAACCACTGGACTAGAGCTGTTACTGACTGGATTCCACGGGACGTCAAAAGAACGCCTGGCCGCCTACCTATAAGATGGTCTGACTTCTTTGTCAAGACCTTGAACAAATGGTTTGAGGCTCTTTTTGTTCCTGGGATGAACAGACGCCATTGGCCTACACTAACACATGACAGGGATGGATGGAGACATTTCGGAGCCCACTGGAGCAAATTGATGAGCAATGGGAGGACAAGTGATACAAGTGACACACTCCTTAAATGCAACTTCATTAAACTGTTTCATCTATTGATACACTTTCATTAAATTTTGATATTTAATAACTTCTAAAATTTCTAACTTTTAATTTATGTGTAATTAATTTGCTTCATACATTTATGGTTTTGTTTTTCTCTTTTTGGTTTATATTTATTTTTAGCACAGAGAATAGGTGCTCAGAGAATAGGTTCAAATATTTAAGCTTCTGTTCGTTGACATCAGTTAAATTTCCAGAGATAAAAATAGCAAATATGGACCCAGATTTTCATTTTAAACTGAAATTTTAAAAATTTTCTCTAAAGCAGCTATATCGATAATTTTTAATAAAAGTCCACTGAAATTGACTTGACTGACAAATTAAAATTTTATGTTTAAGGTGAAAAGTGCACTAAGGTGTAAACAAAATGCTACTAGTTGTGCAGTAGATAAAATTAAATTAACCCCCAAGAAAAATAAAGTAATACTAATTATTAAAGCATTTTACAGACATGAAATCAGTATTATCTAACAAGAAAATTCTTAGTTTATAAGTAATGGCAATAAAAAATGTAAATTTTTGATCAAAAAAAGGTAACAATAAAAAAGTATAAAATAAAATATTGATGAGGATATTTTTGTCCTCAAAGAAGATTACTTTTGATTTTTAATAAGGGTTCCTTGTGTATTCTGATTATAAACATACCAGTAAATTCTACTGAAAACTTAAAATTCATTTCTTGTTCCCTTAGATAACTTCAGTGCATACCAGGGATTGATACACTATAGAAAATGTCTTATATAGTTATAGTATAACTTGGAACTTATATGGCAATAAACTTAAAAAATTAAATAAGACATAACTATGCTGCTATAAGCACACAGACAAATTTCACTTGTTTTCATTAATGGTACTGCTATACTTTTGAGACTATGTACAGCCTCCTTGAGGTTATAGAGCTTAAGAATATAATTTCTGCAGACCATATATAGCCACATACTACTTTTTATTTTTTAACATTACTAGTATTTTTTTTTGCAAGAGTAAAAGCATCTTAATTAAAAAATAGAGGAAGTATAGGAAATTATCTTAGTGTTGGGACATATTTTCACTGTATGAAGTGCTTGTTTAGATCCCAGCACCATAAACACACACACACACACACACACACACACACACACACACACGATAAAACAAAAAAAAAAGTTGAGGTTACAGCTAATTTTCCTTAAAGAAATAAACAAGCTAATTTGTTGTGATTATTCTGTGCTATTGATTTCTTTTTTTTTTTCCTCAGAGTCAGGGGTATTGCTTAAGAGATAAAGTAAATGCATGTGGGATCAGGTCCAACACGGACAAGGTCCAAAGTTTGATTCTCTGCACCATATGTCCCTTAGCTAATGCCTCAGCTAGGGCCTTGTCATTCTCAGCACTTCACGATATAGTCAATATAAACACAATCTCCTTTTTCAGCCTTGTTTTTTGTTTTTCTTAGCTCTCCTTTATAATTATTATACAGGACTCTTTTTCTCTCCCTCCCACCTACACCTGCCAGGGGAATGTGGAAGATGGTATCCTTAGCAGTTTTGAACTAGAATGTCACGATGAAAAATTAAAGTGATAATATTTTAGGCTTATAATTTTTATTTTAATTTTAAATGTGAATGTGTAAAGTTTCTCTGCACTTTTCATGTATTTGGACATCTAAAATAATTTTTCATCTCTTTTTGGAAGTTCGCCTGTGTGTGTATGCGTTTGGTGTGTATGTGTGTGTGTGTGTGTACTTTATTTAGTATAGCACTGAATTTAGGATTTGAGGGTTGGAAACTGTAGTCAAGTGTACTGGTAATAAGAGTTCACAAGAACTCTCTGAATATCACTCAATCCTCTCCAAGTCTAAAGGGAAAAGAGAAAATCATGATCTCTACTCAAAGGCATTTCATAAATGAATATATGTCTGATTATGAAATCCATTTAATTTAAACACATTTATGGCCTATGAAAGCACAGACATGATTCTAAGGAAAATGGGTTGTATAAGTAATTTTTGCATAAAGGAATGTTTGCTTTAAAATATGACTTACATCATTTAAAATTTCTTCAGCTGGGTTTCAGTCCTGACTTCAGATCTTTGTTACTTCTCACTGTATTTGATTTTTTAAGAGCCACCGAGATAGTGTGCCATGATAAAAACCCAATGTGCTTGAATAATTTAATCACATCCTAAAACATATCCAGAAAATAGAGAGTATAGTGACAAGTATCTACAAGATTTTTGTTGTTTTGTTTTGATTTGGTTTCCTTCTTGACCACACACTTTCCCCACTCCCCAAACCCCACCCCAAACTTCAGACATCAAAGGGAAATTTCAAGTAGAAAAATTCCACATTTCAAAACTCCTTTTAAACAGAGTGGTCCCTTTCTGCTTCTGCCTCCTGAACAAGAAATAAGTTGTGAAAGCAAACTGACAGTAAATGACTTTTAAGCATGTGATTTAGTTGAACTTTCCTAGTTCTTTCATTTGAATCCTGTTTTTCGTACCATTTTCCAGATGTTTTCCAATGTTTACAATCTATCATAAGGGCCTTCTTTTCTACAGCGCAGTTTCTCCTTCCACGGGGCACATCCCAGCGTGACTCCTGCGTTTATAGAGGGGATGACTTCTAATAGCCTAGTTTTTCAACTGCAAGAGGAATAAAGGCTAATTGCAACAAACCACCTCAGTTTAGTAAAACTAGAAGTCTCCTGGCCAGTCAGACAAATCCATTAGGATTTTATTGGGTCCTAAAAAGAGTTATGTGATTCCCTAGGATCCAATCCTTGTCAATCAGGCATGGTAAATTGGATTCTTGAATAGGGAAATCCCTTAGGGAGAGTAGATGTTATCTAGATCAGATGCAGTGATTTTTTTCTACTCTGTGCTCACTAGGTTCTGTTCTCTCTTTAGTGAACCAATAAAACCATAATAAGTATTGATTAACCCATTACTGAGCATTATCCACTGGCTTCTGCCTGGCTGTATTTAAACAGTACATTGTACTTTCACAGAGCCACTGTTCACATACTTACCTTGCTTTGGCCCTTTCACCAAGGTGCTACCTTTGCATTTCCTTTTAAGTGGAAAAAAATATTTGAATCATGCTACCTATTTGGGCTCCAAGGTGTTCTGCTGATTTTCTAAAAAAAAGAAAAATCATGGAAATGTTTCTGGTACAAATGAAAATACGTGTAATTCAAGTACAGAAAACAAATTTAAGTATTCTTTCCAACTGGAGGTAAACAAAAGCTTACTCCAAGATCTAACAAATATTTTTATGTGAATAAAGTACTTTGTACTGTGTATTCACCGTTGAACAATTTATGAAACTTAATCATTTTTATGTCAGTATAGTGTGTTTTCATTAACATGCTGATGATTTCTCTATTTAAAATGTCATAGCATTCAATATACCAGGATACTGTAATTCTATGAAGTTTAGTGAAAATGTTTTAAAATTCTCCTATAAATTATTCACACGTGAACACAAAAATATCTGAATGACCACTCTATAATATTTTTTAGATTTTTCTTGTATAGACTAGTTTCCTAGCTTATGTGTGGTTCTCTGATCTCCTTTTTCCTTCCCACTCTTTTTTTTTTGCATGCTACTGAATAGTTAAAAATGTAAGATTGGCCAGATAAATTAAGTTTGATTAGGAAGGACAAGGTCATGTGCTGAAGGGAGATAGGTCAATCTCGGGATGAGAGTTAAAAAAAAACACAGTCATTTGCTTTTGCTTGAATTATTATGATTGAAAAAACTATTTTGTTTCATATTTATTCTGACTACATACAGTTTCTAGAAAAAAGTGTTCTTTGAGAAATTGATGTGTGTTTATGTTATTTTGGAGTTTATAGTTTCCAAGCCTATATTACCTTTTGTGTTCATTACAGAATTGTCATTTGATCAAGTGATTTTCAATACATTGTCAAAATAAATTACATTCACTTCATTAGATGTACAGGAAGTGTAGCTAAAGCAGGGACAAGTATTAATTTAGGACTCTGCAGAAACTGACACTCCATCTTACGACCCTGAGGCTGTATTATTCAAGATACCTAGTGATGGAAGGAAGTCTGTCTCCATAGCAATTACCTAAATCTTTTATCAGTCATTTCTGGAAAGAAAATTAGAGCAATTGTGTCAGGATGGTCATATGGGCAGAAATTGCACACTCATTCAAACCACTTATGTCTCTGGCTTGTCCTTGCTTGATCGCTGCCTTTGTTTACTACTCTGTGTTTGAAAGCTTGATTAGACATGAGCAGATGTGCCAAACTGAATCACACAAGGTCAGTCTTTTGTTTTTTCTCCTTCCTTGCTTCTTTCCTTCTCTCTTTTTCCTTTCCTCTCTCTTCCTTCCTTCCTTCCTCGATAAAACCGTTAGAGTACCTCTGTCTACTCAATAAATCACTTACAAAGATGAACATTCAGAGAATTACTTTTAGGTATAGTTAAAATAAGTTGCAGCAGCCTTTTATCCTTATTAGTATTAAACCCAGTAATATTTAGTCAGATGACTGGTAACCTGTAGAAAAGACTGCCAAGAGACTACCTCTTCTTTTCTTATGTTTATAGGACACAAATATTGATTAGATAAAACTGATGTCACATCAACAAACTTGTCAGTGAGACAGGCCATTGTCTAAATATGATTTTATTGACCGAGTCTAGAAGTTAAAAACATTTAATTAAACTAAGAATGAAGGAAGAATTTCAGCTTCACTGTGGGAAAAGCTTCAAAAATCCTTTTGAACATTTAGATTTGGCATGGTTGGATTTTGAAATAAGAATAAAAAGCTTAATTCTTGATCAATAAGAGTAGTAGTTTGCACTGAGCAGTCTGAACAGCACGGTCTAAGCTTTCCCTTCAAGTTCCTTGTTCAGGAAAATTTACAATTAATGGCTTTCTACAACAGCAGAGCTATCCCCTTCTTCATGGCTCAGCTAGGGACCTGCCAGGCTAATCTATTCCCAGTAGGCTGGCCATGGTCCTTTACTCGATCTGTCTTAGCATATTGATTTCTGAGCTGTCTTATTGGTTCCTAACATAATTATAGCAGGAGTGGGTCTCTTAGTACAGCTAATACATTTACACCATGGCATCTAGGGGAGCTTATTATAACAGCATCCGGTAGTGTCCATACAGTGAAGGGTCAGTTTCTATTTCTATTATAAACCCCATTTTTCAGGGTGTTTATGTATTAGGAACATTAATCGATTTTAAAGAGAAAAATGTGACTTTGTAGCATCAAAGATCCACATAATTCTACCCTAAAGAATTAATAAAACTTAACTCTATTATTTCCGTAATTTTGACATTTTAGGAGAACAGCATTT
The DNA here is from genome assembly GCF_027595985.1 of Sorex araneus. Classification (NCBI taxonomy): domain Eukaryota; kingdom Metazoa; phylum Chordata; class Mammalia; order Eulipotyphla; family Soricidae; genus Sorex; species Sorex araneus. The sequence goes on from NC_073303.1 coordinate 72,351,033, forward strand.
TCCATTTTTATGAGACCTTTGACTTATTAACTAATTTGACATGGCTCCATTGTGATATTTATAGTTTTTAAAAGTTCCAAATTTTATGGATCATATGTATAATTATATCCTATCTACAAATATTAGGTAAATTCATTGTTTATCATGCACATAGAAATTTTACAGCATTTCTTGGAATAGAAAAATTGCCATCATGATTTTATTGAAATATTCATAATGGAATATTCTTTCTAACTATGCTAGCACAACATGGACAGAAAGCAATGTAGCCTATGGAGATAATTTTGTTCACTTTTAAAATTAAAAACAGAATATTTTCAGTAATTGAAAGATATTTTGAACTTCTATAAATTTGAAGAGTATAAAATTTTCTTGTTTCAAAAATATTTTGGTTAATTGAGAATTAACCACTTGATTCGGACATATGACTCAATTTGTACATATGCTTTTGAGACATGAAGTGGTAATGACCTTCAAATAGACATATGACTAAAGCACTGTGTCCTAGTACCTAGTACCATTGAGCTAAATATACTCTGGAATGCACCAAAGTTTTTTTCCTGATTATATGTGATTTTCACTGAGTGTAATTGCAAGTTTTCAAAATAGGTATTGAAGATTAAAATGAATGTGAATTTGGCTTTACTTTTTTTCACTTTTCTGATTTTATGCCTTCCAAGCTCTAATTGAACAATAATAGGAGAAAATCTGCTTGACAACACATTGATAATAGAACAATTTTCATATTTTATATTTAACAGCAACAAAAGAAATTGTACATCTCATTGCATATACATTTTAGTCTACATAAAATTAATACTGATTTTAATTGCATATGCATATAAAATTTTATGTAGCTCAAAATTTGTTTTTATAAGGAAGTTAAATTATAATATTAATGTTAATTTCTAAACTGTATTTTATATTATTTTTCTCTTATCTATCATTGTGAAATTTTTATCTAATGCAACTCTAATTTGGCTAAATTTTCTGTTTTATGTTTGTATGGTCAAAATATTATTAAATGCAGAATTGGGAAAATAGAAGTTAAAAGATTTTTTTTAAACCACCTAATATACAAAACCTTTTTGTTGATGAAAAAAATTAGTGAATACTCCAGTAGTATTAAGGGAAAATTACTAAGAACTGGAGTCCACAGAAATTATTGACAATTCTAATGAAGAGTCAATGAAATATTTTTAAATGACATCCAGGATATTACAGCTATATTTTTAAAGATGCTCAAGAATAAACTAAATAGCTAACATTATCATGATTGAGTGTCCAATTAATTTGTTTCTGTTTTTATTTATCATCTTCAGTCATTTCACTGGAATGACTTATTTTACTATATTTGCCCTGGACGGTATCTATTTTTTTCTCATTATTTATTTATTTATATTCCTTTTATGGTAAACTAAGAAGTCAAGAAACTACCCCGGGTTTATATAGAGGAGCAAAATTAATTAGCATATGAGTGACCATTTAAATGGTTATATTGTGTATAAAAATGCAAGTACTTTAATCCCTGTACTTACAATATCTATTTTAAGAGCACTTCTTAAGTATGTCTCATTACAATTGTAAGCAATTGCCAAATGCTGTAATTTAGGGTGCGTGAGGTAGACATTTAAGTTATTTTTAAAAATTTTAACTTACTATGTAAGTGAAATAGACGAAATTTATGTTTCCTTCTTCCCAGTATAGATCTCACAGCTAGAGTTGTGGTTAGCTATGGTGTGGAATTAGCTGTCATCTAGCTCATAGGTGAGGAAGGAATGAGTGCCATTTCTTGGAAATGACCTTTAAGTGTGACTATATTTCCATGATACTTATTTTCTCTTCGATTGTATAATATAGTTATTGTGAATGATAAAAACCACACAGTGGAAGATGCTTGAAGGAACTGAAGCACCTTGTTGAGAAAAAAACAATTCTCTTTAAGCTCACATGGTAATCAACCAGAAATATCCATTTGGACTGGTATGTAAGGGGAAATAACCTATTTGTAGGACACTTTATTGGGGTGTCTCCTTTCTACTGAACTCAGGATCATCAACGTGCTTACTCATGCTGATGGTTTCCATTGGGAGTCAGTCCAGTGTAATCAGAATATGATTCTGCTGCAGGGATTCTGTGGATAAGTCTCAGGAGACTCATGGCAGGATACTGGCGAGGCACCCAGAGACGAAGTGGTCAGATCTAGAGAATTCCAGGCCATGTCTTTTCCCAGCCCATAGGGTGAGGGGTGGAGGACTACTCATTTCTCAGAGTGGCATCCTCAGTGACTTCCATCTAACCTGGAGAATGCTTTCAGGACATGGAGTCCAGAAAGTGTCTCACATTTACATAAATTTGTGCCTACACTTATACCATATCTGGGTTCCTCTGTCAGTTCCTGTAGGATAACATTGCCACAGGTAGTTTAGGTATATTTGGGTTAGTCCCATCACAGTGCTCCCATTCCTCTGCGTTTATTTGTAACTTCTTTCTTTGTGCTGTGTTGACTTGTAAATATTGTTTTTCTCTTCTCCTTGAGTCCTTTGCATAGTTTATTCAGAGCCTTGTCCTTTTGTATGGGCATAGGAAGACAGTAGTAAATGCTATGCTTTTGTAACCTTAAGTCATTTGACTCTACATATTTTCCTCCTGGGCATCTGTTCTCTCAACCTAAGCCTCAGCTGCCCTTACTTCCCAGCACCCCCAAAGGCAGGGTCCTGATGAGGGACGGAATGGACCCAGGGCAAGCAGTGAGCTATGTGCTACCCTGGCATAGAGACGGGCCTGGTCAAAGTGCCTAATGCTTAACTATAAGTTAAGAGCTTGGTCGTGGACAAATGCTGTCATGATCCAAAAGGTAATAACTAGATTTGGACCCTGCTAGGGTTAGGAATGATTAATCTGGCCTGAGGGCTGTAGTCTGAGACTGTGGCAAGATGTTCCCAGGAGAGCTGCCCTACAAGCCTCAACGTATGTCTTACTGTGTTTATACAAAATAATGGGTATTAAGATGTTTATTTTCCAGTAGCTAGGTGGTCACACCCACAAACTGTCCCTGGCGCCATGTAATCCCATCAATGGCCAAGATCTAGAGACTGTAAAACTAAGCTCTTATAGCCTAGTTCTCCCTCTTGGAGAATCTAGCAAGCTACCAATAATTTCCTGCCCACCTGGGAGAGCCTGACAAGCTCCCCGTGGCATATTCATGTGCCAAAACCAGTAACAATGATGGGTCTCATTCCCCTGACCCTGAAAGAGCCTCCAATGTTGCATCATTGAGAAGGACAAGTAAAAAGAGTCTTCTAAAATCTCAGGGCTAGGACGAATGGAGACGTTACTGAGACTGCTTGAGAAAATCGATTCAATGGGATGATGATGCTGATGATGATGGTAATGATGATGATGATGATGATGAAGGTGTTGATCCAGTTATCAGACTGTGGAAAGGAGAAAAACAACTTAAGAGGTATTTTGCCTGCAGGCAGTCAGGAAGAGCTTTGCTATGCCCCTAGGTGGTGTTTCCTTTGAACCTGGTGGGCCCACAAGAAGGGCTTTCTCATGTTGATTTTTCTACCAGATTGGGTATTGCATGGGCCCAGAGGGCAAGTGTGAGAGAGACAAGTAGGGGTGGAGAGACAAGTGGGAGAGAAGCAAAATCCAGAGATCTGGGATTGAGGAATGAGGGGCTAGGAAGGAAGAGTGCTGGGAGAGAGAGATGACAGAGGCAGAAAAGGGGAGTCAGGAAGTCATTGAAGAAGCAGCAGTCAGAGTCAGAATCCAGAGAGGAGAGAGAGTGCCCAGGCTGCGAGATGGAGTGTGGGGAGATGGGCGGGAGAGACTGGAGGAGACAGGAATGAGGAGCAGTGTGAGACTAGAATGGGGAGCTCAGAGAGACTGGAACAGGCACATGGAAAGAATGGAATAAACGGCAACTGATCAACCAACCAGCTTGGCCCTTGTTTTCTCTTCTGCCTGTCCCATGACCTGGGCTGCCCCAGCTAGCCAAGTGGCTCGGGGCCCTCAAGAAGGGCTTTCTTGAACCCAGACCCCAATGGGGAGAGCTGCTGGAGCTCTCCCTCAGCTGCCCCTGGGAATAATTTACAGGTTCGTTCATGGGTGAGGCTTGTCAGAGCATGTGGAGATTGCTTTCTTATGTTGATTTTTCAACATAAGGGATTTGTTGAAAATTCCTTGAGAGGAACTCAGGTATGCGGGACCTGTGGCTGACATGTCCAGGCCTGCTCGGATTGGGACTGGGCCTTCTCCACCCTGATCCCCAGTTTTCCAGTAGCTTGGCAGTCACTCCCACAAGCTTTCCTACTTCCTCCCCACCCCCGGCATCATGTATTCTCATCAATGGCCAAGATCCAGAGATATAAAACAAAGCTCCCAGAAGAGAGCGACGCAATATTTCCTGGAGCTTGTGGCTGCGCAACCTCTACGTTTTTATTTTTTTATTTTATTTTATTTTTTAAAAATTTATTTATTTATTTATTTATTTTTCATGGGTCGCAGAGCCTGGCAAGCTACCTGTGACGTATTTGATATGCCAAAAACAGTAACAGCAACGTAATCTTCTGTTCCTGGAGCGAGCAGACACCATTGGGCTACACTAGCACATGACAGGGAGAGATGAAGATGTTACTGGTGCCCGCTCGAGCAAATCAGTGAACAATGGGATGACAGTGATACAGTAATACACTTATACCATGATTCAGGGGTATATTGTTAAGACCATCTGTTTTAATTAGGACCACTAGGTTTACTTTAGGCACACACTTTTGGAGCGACCAGGTTTTTATTTGTGCTAACCTATTTTGTGTCTATTAGTCCGTGTTTTCATTCACAAATGACTGCTTTTAATTGTTAATTTAAGTTGATGAATCTCAATTTTATCCACCCCTTAATGAGTCCGTCATTATGTCAGTGTTTAAAATATATCAATCAGCCAGATTCATTATAACATCAGTACATATAACACCAGATCACCTACATCAGCAAGTATGCTATGCATATATATAGAATATTATAATAAATACAAATTAATATACCTGCATACAAAACCTTTATTATTTGAATATTGCATATTCTTAATATCACATTTTAATTTTAATCTTAAATTTCAATATATAGAAATTTTAATAATTTCTCTCTAACTTTTAAATATGTTTTAAAAGGCTACATTCTAATTTGTTACTGTAGTCTTTTGTTTTGCTTTGAGTTTTTTCTCTATCGAAATCATGTTTAATACAGATGCAATGTCTTTATATGGGTTTCAAAATGAATTGATAAACTAAGTTCGAATAATAAGTTATTAATTTCAGGTCAGACATACTAGTTTACTAACCAGATGGGTTGGGAGTTTGTTTTTATGTAGATTCAACCTAATTCCTAAAATAACACTCTTGCAATTATGATCTGATGTTTGAAATTCAAAATGATAAGAAATTAGCTCATGGTTATGCTATCAACAGGTGAATACTTAAAGTTCATAAATAAATAAAATTAAGGTAAATGTTAAACAAATTATGTTTGTATAGGCAAATAATTTAGAATTCATTGGACATATTACAAACTATCAAAAACATTTTTTATTTTTTAACACAAAAATGTCTTAACTGTAATTGTATTTTACTTTATGAGGCTGTGAATTAAACCAAGGTTCTAATATTATTGCTAAGCATGTCCACTTCCACTGACCTACATCCCTTGCCCCACATGACTACTTTTCAACCCATTTTGGGGGGTCTTGTATGAAGCAGAAAGAATTGCAGTGGCACAGGAATTTCACAAATAATGAGGTGAAAATAGCTTAACCAAACTTTTCAAATCTTCAAAAGGCTTCTGCTCCAGTTTATAATAGAAGTGCTTAGAAATTCCCAGTCATAGCAAGATGGCTGAGCACTGTAGTCACACAATTCATATTCATAAAATAGGCTTTTTCTTGGTAAAGATGGCTTTACATCCCCTGTCATAACAAAGAGGAATTGCCAACTATTTATTTCAGTGTTCCTAATTGTTGTCAAAATGTGACCTAAAATTCTGACACAGAATTTTTCAAAGTCAGGCTTTCACAAGGCATGCACATTTATCAATGTTTATCCCACATTCACCTATGCAGCAACACTTGTGAAGGTCTGTTTTTATTTAATTCTCAAGATTTTGTTGTTAATGGGAAAACTGTCTCATAAATTAGGGAAGTGCTCAATTACAAGCCTGACAGAGATTGATTCTGGTTCTGCCATTGGTCACTCCCAGAAAGTGAAGGCCACAGAAACCACAACTCCAGCCAATGCTCCTCACTTCAAAGGTGATCATGGAACAAGTGTGCATTAAGGGAATGGCTGGCAACACATCTGTGTGTGGTGGGAGTTTTCAGCAATGGTATGTGCAAGCGTTTTATTATTGTCTTATTACATGCATGTATGTGTTAGCATATTGTAACTTTAAATAGTTCACATATATTTTTGAAAAACAAACTTGGGCCTTTAACTATCAAATGCAAAGTTTAAAAAATACGTATTAGGGCCAGAGCAATAGTATATTGGGTGGAGCACTTGCTTTGTATGCAGCTGAGTCAGTTCAATCGCCAGTATAACAGATGGTCTCCCAAGCACTACAGAGAATCCTTCATGAACAGAGTCAGGAGTAAGTTCTGAACACCTCTGGGTGTTGCACTGCACCAAAATAATAATAATAATAATAATAATAATAATAATAATAATAATAATAAAGTATTAAAAGTGTAGCCACAAAACTGAATTACTGGGAAATAAAAGGGCTTCTAGTTGCACAGTAATAGATCCAAAGTGTGAATTTTAGAACTCTAACTTGGTTGTCACAATTATTACCAAGGATTCAATAAAAGTAAGATAAAATATTCTAGACTTATAAAATAATTCAAAAATAAAATGTTACAATAATGTTTAGAATTCTATTTGGGGTGAAAGAAATTATAGTAGAGTTATAATATTCTTTTTCCTTGATTTTAGGATACATAAGCCACTTGAATAAAGTTTATTGCTTTTAATACTTTATTAGATGTATTTTGAAAATTCGATATATATTTTCTGATTTAAAAATGAGGCATGTATTAGGGCTGTAGAGACAGTACAGCACTTGCTTTGCATGTGGCCAACCTGGATTCAATCTCTGGCACATCATATGGTCCCCATTTGTCATATTTGAAAGTAAAATCAAAACACTGATATAAAAAATATCAGATTAAAGGCCATAGAAATAGTACAGGGGTGAGACCCTTGTCACGCGTATGGCTGACCCCCATTAGGTTCCTAGAGCCACATATGGTCTTCAAGCATCAACAGGAGTGAACCCTGAGCACAGAGCCAGGACAAAACTCTGAGCACCGCCAAGTGAGGCCTAACAACCCCCCACTCCTTACCAGCATTATATCCCCAAAAGAGAAAGAAAAAAATTATATTTGCTTTAATTCCCAGAATGAGCTACCCATACTCTTTCAAGTTTGATCTATATGAAAACTAAAGTTAAATGCATTCATTCTTGGTACTGACAACAAATTATTTCCATAATAACACAGGACCCTATAGAGTAAAAAATCAGTAGATTCAGTGATAGTAAGTTCCCATTGTTACAGTGTCTAGATAATGAAGCTTAATCAAGACACTATTACAGAGTAAGCAAAACTGTCCCTGAACCTAAGTTTTCTAAGATTAAAAGGACATTTAAATATGTAAATAGCATTTTGTTCCAATGAGCAGGAACTTCCTGTGCAGTTTTTGGATTAAAAATCACAAAGATATAATGAATCACGTGAATGAGGCTTTTGTTAGAAGAAACCATTACAGGAGAAGAGAGAGCCATCAAGGAGAAGGGAACAAAATCCTGCTTCTGGACAAGAGTATCACGCATAAAGTTATTCCTGGGCACCCTCAATTGTAAGGATGGCAGAGGTAGCTTAATCAAGAATTTCTTGAGACTGGGAGGAGATTTCCAAGAACTTTATCCCACTCATTTTATCAATTGATATTATCTCTGCCTTGTTTTATTTCCTTGAGCACCACCGATGAGTGAGATCACCCAGTGCTTATCTTTCCCCTACTTGACATCGCTGGAAAGCTCTCTATAGGGGTTGCCACAGCAATCAGAAATAGCCAAAGTAGGGGAGATATGCCATTTATCATGCTAATATGTTGCAATTAGTCTATTAGGAGGTAAAGACTCATGTCATTAAATGAGTCTTGTGGCTAGGGTAAAGAAGGCTCTGTGCGGTTGTCTGAGATGTCTTCTTGGAAGAACAGGTGCAGAAACCACATCCTGAGATTCATTACAGGGTTCTTTTCTCTCAAATAGTGAAGCCTAACTATGAGTTCATGTCCGGAGAGTCTTTGCAGGGTTTGGAGTAGCGGGTGAGGTGCTGTTGCAGGACCACACTAGGTAAATTCTCTAGTTCAGTGTCAGTATTCTTATGTTTATTGAGCTGTCATCTGAGAATTTTACCTTTGCATGCGCATATACTTAAAGAACAGTACAGAAAAATCCTTTTGCATGCCTGGCAAGCTACCCGTGATGTATTCAATATGCCAAAAACAGTAACAAGTCTCACAATGGGGATGTTTCTGGTGCCCGCTCGAGCAAATCGATGAACAACGGGATGACCATGCTACAGTGCAACAAGAAAATAGTCACTCTCATTATTGATAGCTTCATGTCTGTCCATTTCCCACTTAGCTAAACAATCATTAAAATATTTCAATTTCATTGCAAATTATCAAAGAAGGATGGGCATTAAAGTTTTCTTTTAAAAAACTCTTATCTACATATTTAAGAATATGAACATAATAAATTTTATTTATAGTTTTAGATTATTTGTATTTCGCTGGATAATACAGTGCTAGGATATCTGTGTGTTTGAAGCAATAACATTGAACAGTGTTTCTCTGGGATTGAAATACATAGTTCAAATTTTTCTATGCGAAAAGAATAACACCAATTTTCTCAGGAGCAAATATAAACAGAAAGTGCTTTCAAGAGAAATAAAACTATAATGCCTTAAAAGTTAAAGTTCCTTTTTTTTTTTAAAAAAAAAAAGCAAGATCATTTTTCTGTTTTGCATGCCCTCACCCCCATGTTTCCTAATGGAACCTTGGGATATACATTGATTCTAAGTGTTTTCTACACAGGTTTCAACCAAATAGCACATTTGTTAGAAGCTAAGGGTGACTATCACTATAGATATTAAATTACTGTTCCTTAAAAACATTAGACAAGAGCAGAAAATCACGCTGTGCAGCAGGATAATATAATAAGCCTTCAATTAAAGAATTAGGAAAAATAAGTGAGCTGCTAAATACCAAAGTTAAAAGAAGATTTTTACCATAACCTAACACTTAAATGGTTCAGAACCTGAATTAGCATTTTTTTCAGCAAAATAAAATAAGTCAATTATTTTTAAAGTGTATATCTATATGCTATATATAGCTTTCTATAAACCAGTGGGATAATAGCACTTAAGTAAAATTATTTTGTATTTCAATTTAATAAGTATTATTTGAGCTTCATTTCAGCTCCTAGTGTCTAAGTAGTTTAGAATGTTTCCTATTTTCAAAATACCCAAGACTTACATGCAAAGTTTTGATTTGCTTTTCAGAACATGGTTTCAAAGTGGAACTAAATTTGTAAATATCTTGTACTCATTGGAGCAATTGGAGTTTAAAATTGCTATGCATTATGAATTGGTCCTTAGTACATTAGAAATTCCAAGTGAGTTTAGAAATCTTTGTCACCTGCTTTGATATTTATTCATTCTTAGTCTTTTAATTGAGCAATACTTTATCTTAGGTTGCTTTTACATTACTTTAGTAACTAGCAAAATCTCTCAATAGCCATCTCAAATATCATTATCTCTTTGACGATGTCTTAGTTTCATTTCAAAAGCAATTCCTTGCCCTATACTCCAGTGTCTCCTTTAACTTATTGACAGTTACTATGAAAACAATAAACCAATAATACCGAAATTCTTGATCATTGACTTCGTGCCATCCAAATGTATATATTTTTCTTCAACAACCTCATATAGTGAGCTAAACAGAGACATACACTATTTTTTTATATTGTTATTTATTTTATTTATTTATTTATTTTGCTTTTTGGGTCACACCCAGCGATGCTCAGGGTTACTCCTGGCTTTGCACTCAGGAATTACTCCTGGCGGTGCTTGGGGGACCATATGGGATGCCGGGGATCAAACCCGGGTCGGCCGCGTGCAAGGCAAACGCCCTCCCCACTGTGCTATCGCTCTGGCCCCAGACATACACTATTAATATTCAAATTCCTAATGAAGACTTTTCATGGCTAAGCATGCAAATTAGTAGAACTGAGTTTATAGTCCAATTCTATTATCAAGTAGGTTTTCTTTAGTCATTAGTTGATATTGTTGCAACTTGAGTCTCAGAAATCAAATCTAGAGGCTTACTTTAAGGATAATTAATCAAATATGAGACTTCTACACTGAACTGTTCTTTTAAAAGACAAAGATAGAAAGCGATTCCGTCTACTCAGTTCTCTGTAAACATAGGATGAGCAAATCTCAGCACAGTTCCCGATTGTTAATGATAAATTGGTGGATAGGAAGAGGAAAGTATACTGTTGTGTATATGAAGTTACTTAGTTTACTCCAATTTTTGCCATTAACTTAGCCTTTCATCATAGCTTCATGACTGCATCTCTATCCCTTGCCTTTGAGTTTTATATGCAACTTGTTTGGGCAAATCTTAAATAGATACAAGTGATAATATGAGGGCTGAAGCAATATAGCAGGTAGGACACTTGTCTTGCGCATGGTTTATCTGGATTTGATACCTGGCACCCCATATGGTTCTCCACCTCCCGGGAGTGATCCCTAAGCACAAGCCAGAAGTAAACATTGAATACTGTCTGGGGTGGCCCCAAAACACAACTAACAAATATAAGGGTCAATATGCAAGTTTCTTATCTGAATTTTAAGAGATAGTACAGGGAATAAGTGCTTGCCTTGCATGTTGCTGACCCTGGTTTGATTTTTGGTATCACATGTTGTCCATGTAATGACAGGAGTGACCCCTGAACACAACTTGTGTGTGGTCCAAAAATCACGTCAGTGACTCTCATGTAATATTCATGTGGAGTCATTATTATTCAATAACGTAAAGATGACACTATATTGGTCAGTATGATCTTGCCAGCATGTTAGTTTGATTTCTGTTATTGCTCTCCATTATACTTATATACAAGACAAAGTCTTGGATATCCTAACTGGATATATATATATATATATATATATATACATATACATATATGCGGTGGGGCTTGTTTGTTTGGGATACATGCTTAGCAGTGCTCAAGTGCACTTATTCTTGGCTTGGTTTTCAGTATCAATCCTGGTGGTGTTCAGTTACCCATATGAGGTACCCAGGATTGAACCTGCATTTAATACTCTAAATCAAAATAACAGTTATAGATTGGAGACACAGAACATGTCAAAAGTAAGGCACCTGCCTGGCATGTAGTTAACCTCTTTTAGATCCCTGAAACTGCAGGTGATGATGCTCTGAGCACCTCCAGGGCTCACTCCTAAGCACAGAGCCAGGAGTAGCCTCTGAGCACTCTCTGCTATGACCCAACCACTACCTTGCAATGATTCAAAGTAGCTGGATCATTGAGGAACTGACTGGAGTTCCAGAAAAATTGTTTATGTGGAAAGAGGAGGAAAATCTAATTATATCTAATGCAGCTTATTGGTACATAGCATCTTTCCTTTGAGTGTTATAGATTAGTACTAAACAAAATAATTTCTTCACAAGGAATGTTGTGTAGTTACTGACCAAAATGGAATTTATACCACATTTTTTACTCTCTTTACCTTCTAGCTATAGCCTACAACTAATGTAAGTAATCTGCCGTAATAAATGACCATAAGATTATTCTTTAAGTTAAAGATGCGAAAACAGAAACGACATGTAAATTATGGCCCTATACCTTGTGACTGAAGATCTTAAGAGGCAAAGGGGATTTTAGCTCATGACACTATGGTTTGACCTGCTTTTCAACAAGCTTCAGAAATTCCAGTAAACATCCCTCAACACTCAGTATCCCTTGTAGTCATTACAATATGTGTTCAATACTTCATCATTAGACTAAGCTTTCCTTTACTACAATTCTTATTTCACTCAAAACACAGATTTTTTAAAATTCTCATTTCACAGAGAAAATGAGATTATACAAACTTCCTCAATTAGTTGCCCTTTTTTTTTGGATACCTATTAGTGATGGGTATGCAAACAACTATCCCAGCATAAAATTTCCCCTCAAATGTAATTCTTACTATTCATGTCAGTTCTTGGTTCCTTCATCTTAAGACTTCTATTTTCTACTAAATATTTTAGTGCATAAATTTGAGGTCCCATCTTCCACTAACATTTTCCAGCTCACAGTACTCTCAGGGTTTCTCTATGTAACTCGCCCGTTCAGCGAGGCTTATAAAACAAGGGATAATCGCCCAGATCTAGCTTTCTTGGCGTTATTGAAGCCATAACAGGTTTACATTAAAATGCAACTATAAATTAAGTGAAATACATAAGCAAACTTTTACAGAACACTCAATGTAAGCAGCACACAAGGAATCACAATTCTCCAGACAGAACATGAAACAAAAAGTGATAAAATATTCTATTAAATATTTTTATTAAAAATTTTAATTTTTCTTTAATAGAATATGCATTTTTAGCAGGGATAATTAATGCCATCTTAAATTAGAAGAATAGACTTCCTTGAAAATAGAGACATATTCTCTGGGATCAGAACATAAGTATTGGGTTTAGGGAGCTATCTCAGAAGTAATATTTGAAGGGGAAATGCTAAAGAAAAAGGAAACAGTGAATATTAAACACAGAAATGGAATATTATTTGATTAAAAAAGAATGAAGAGATACTTGGAACTTTTGTCCCCTATCCCCCAAAAAAGGGAAAAAAATGAAATAAATTCTGACAAGTAACCTCCCCACTAAAGAACAACCAGAAATCTATGATGTATGGTAAAAATCTCACACACTCACAGCCTGTGGGGACTGAGGAAAAGGTGAACTTTTCAGTCTGAAAATATATAATCAAAGCATGAAATGGAATTAAGAGACAGGAGAATTTCATTAACAGATCATCAGTTTTTGTGGGAAAACCTGACAGCAAATGGAAGTTCAAGAGTGTAGAAAATGCAGCTTGCTTTTCAACCAGGGGCAAGACTATGCTACTAGTTAAAAATATACCCTGGGACAAACAACATTCACAACCCAAATCCTGATGTTTGAGATTAGCCCTAAGAGAACCAACTAAATATTTTGTCTGTGCCAAGAGAGAGTAGTGCAACCAGCTCTGAGCTGGAAACTCTAAGAAAGAATATTAGAAACAGTAGGAGACCAGGACCAGAGAGAATATAGAAACTGAGGCGCGGAAAAAAAAAAAAGAAACTCTTTCCCTGTACAAGTTGTATCCCACTGTTTTCTGGCTATACTGTAATCCATACTTTGGGGTTTCAAATATCCTCATTACCATCACCCACCCCCTTCACTGGAATTAATGGGGAAATAAAAGAATTCCAACACAAAGCCACAGAGCCACCTGCAGGAAACCAATGAAGGACAGATGCACAAGCAGAAAAAAATCTGTTGCAAACATGGCAAACAGAATGCCTCAAAAAAAAAAAATAGAAAAAAGAAAGAAAGAATGCCTTAAAAAAAAGGCTTCAGAAAGTAAGTGTAGATGCTCAGAGTTGGGCATGGTACCGGAGAGTGAAGAAGACCCATTATAATTAACTTAATAAAATTTAAGTTAACAAGTCTCAATACAGAACACAGAGAAGAAAGAACTACATGTGGACAAAGGTTCCTCAACAAAGTGACTGAAGACATTAAAAATGTCCAAACTGCTAGGTGGGTGCAAAGCATACACTGAAAAAGATTTGATCTAAGATAGGAAATGTAACAAATACATTCCATTTAAGAAAAAAAAGAATAACAGAAATTAAACAGGAGTTCATCCATGACATTGTAGCCAATGGTATCTTCAAAGCAGACACGCCACTGGCCAAGCAAGTAAAAACAGAGATAAATAAATGGGACTACCTTAAACTAAGAAGCTTCTGCACCTCAAAAGATACAGTGACCAAAGTACAACGACAGCCTACAAAATGGGAAAGGATATTTACCCAATAACCATCCGATAAGGGGTTGATATCAAGGACATACAAGGCACTGGTTGAACTCCACAAGAAGAAAACTGCCAACCCAATAAAAAAATGGAATGAGGAAATGAACAGAAACTTCCTCAAAGAAGAAATCCGAATGGCTGAGAGGCACATGAGAAAATGCTCAACATCACTAATCATCAGGAAGATGCAGATCAAAACAACAACAACAAAAAAGCAACCAGTGTTGGCGTGGTTGTGGGGAGAAGGAACTCTTCTTCATTGCTGGTGGGAATGCAGACTTGTTCAGCCCCTTTGGAAAACAATATGGACGATTCTCATAACATTAGAAATTGAGCTTCTATTTGACCCAGCAATACGACTCCTGGGAATATATCCCGGAGAGGCAAAAAGAAATAGTAGAAATGACATTTGCATTTCTATGATCATTGCAGAACTGTTTACAATAGCCACAATCTGGAAAAAACAGGAGTGCCCAAAAACAGATGACTGGTTAAAGAAACTTTGGTACATCTGCACAATGGAATACTATGCAGCTGTTAGAAAACATGAAGTCATGAAATTTACATGTAAGTGGATCAACATGGAAAGTATCATGTTGAGTGAAATGAGTCAGAAAGAAAGAGACAGACATAGAAAGATTGCACTCATATGTGGAATATAAAGTAGCAGAAAGGCACGAGCTTGCAATGAAGCAACTTCTGGCAGAAATTTCTCTGGACTTAGTTACTAAAATGCTAAAATACAGTAATCCAAAACCTCATGACCACTATTGTAGTCACACGACCTCATATCTCTTCATTCTTAGCAATGGAAAACAAATTATCAAATGCTTCCTTTCCAGCAGGTCTGACTTGCGGTGTGGGGGGGGGGTGGATTCCAAATAATAACAGTGAGTTTTTTGTTGAAATATTGAATGTAATAAGAGTAAAGAGAAAGTAAAGTGAAATTTATCAGCTACACAATCTGGGTGGGGGGCTGGGGAGGTGGGGTTGTGAAGGGGGTGGTTTACTGTGGTTCTTGGTGGTGGAATATGTGCACTGGTGAAGGGATGGGTGTTCGAGCATTGTGTAACTAAGACATAAGCCTGAAAGCTTTGTAACTTTCCACATGGTGATTCAATAAAAAATAAAAAAAAATAAAGAGGAGTTCATAGCCATAGCACAAATGAGAGAGGAAAGAGGACACATACTTGGAAAATAAAAAGAAATTCTAAGATAAATATTGCATTTTTATTATAGGAATGAATATGATTTGTAGAAGTACCAGAAGATTAACTAAGAAAAATGTATGCACAGACTATACTCAAAGAAATTATAGCTGAAAACTTTCTGATTTTAGAAAATGACCCAACCATAGATATTCAGAAAAGAAGATAACCACACTGACTTTTTATCCCAGGCACTGCAGCAGCACATAAATTAAACACATAATTAATTAATTAATTAATGGCTGCTAGGGTGAGGGAAAAGATAAAATGCAAAGGTACATTTGTCTGATTTTCATCAAATTTCCCAGCAGAAACTCTATAAGCTAGCAGCATTGGAACAAAATAATTGCAATACTAAAAGACAAAATCTTTTATTCAAGAATACTTTATTCTTAAAAGTTGCCATTTAAATATAGAGTAGAAATAAAGCTTTCTTAAGTAAATAAAGTCTTATATGGTTTACCAACATGAGAATTGCTGTACAACAAATGTTGTAAGACCATCTATGTGAAAAAACAAAATATAATTAGGTCTTGAGGAAGTGAAATAATAGTATTGTAATTAAAATAAAATGACAGAAGGAGCTGGAGCGATAGTACAGCAGGGAGGTCATTTGCTTTGCACGTGGCTGACCCAGGTTGGATCCCTGACATCCCATATAGTCCCCAAGCATGGCCAGGAATAACTCCTGAGTTCAGAACCAGGAGGAACCCCAGAGCATCGCCAGGTGTGATCCCCAAAAGCGAAATAGATAAGTAAACAAAATAATAAAATGACAGTAATATGAAACAATTAAAAATAAATTGGGAGGAAAAGAATCTCAGAACTCACATAGTCAAGAATGTAAAGCCCAGGCCACCGAGATGTAATCCTGGGGGCCGCACGCGTGTGCGGCCTCTCTGCAGCTGCACGAGCGTGAATCCAGACCCAGCTAAACCACTTTCGGCATGGGCAGCTCCTTGCCAGAATCTCCAGCCTGAGAACTAAGCCGCAATCCCATGCCCGCACAGGAGGGGAAAGGTATTTCTCTCTCTGCTTCTTCCTTTTCGGGGATGAAGGGCATGGGGACCTCCATATTATGATGACCACAGATGGGGTTTACAAGCTTGCAATGATCCAGTATCTGCAAGAAATCTCCCTGGACTTAGTTGTAAAAATACAGAAATCCAAAACCTCATATCTCTTCAAACAGGTCTGACTCTAGTGGGGTACTCCTAACAACAATGGTGAGGTTTGTGTTGAAATATTGAATGTAACCAAAGTAAATAGAAAGTAAAGTGAAATTTATCAGTTACAAGGCGGGGGTGGGAGCAGTGCAGGGGTGGGCGGGATGGGAGGTGTACTGTGGGTTTTTTTTTTGGTGGTGGGATATGGGCACTGGTGAAGGGATGGTTGTTTCAGCATTGTATGACTAAGACTTAAGCCTGAAAGCATTGTAATTTATTGTAATTTTCCACATGGTGATTCAATAAAATAAAATGCAAAGCCCATAATAACAAAAAAAACAGAATGTGAATTTTTAATATTTAGAATTTTATGTAATCCCTGTGTTAACATAGAATGAAAAAATATGGGAAGTGAGTATATGGCAAAAATATTCTAACATGGCAATTCTCATTAGAATATCCTCTAGATATTAAAGATAGAAATAAATAGGAGAAATAACAACAGAAATACAAAACAAATAAAAACAACAGCTAAAATAGCAATAAAGAAGCTTCATACATTGCTAACCACCCTACAGAAGAGCTGCCTAAATTTACCAATCAAAAACACAGTTGGTAGATGAATAAAAGTAAAGAATCTATATACAGAACATATACAAGAGTATCACATCAACTATAAAAATAGACAGAAGCTCAGAGTAAAAAGCAGGAGCTAAGTGTTCTGAGCCAATAATGCAGTGAAATGGGAAGCAACTGTCATTCTCATATCTGGTAAAAGAGATTTTGAACTGAAAAGAAAAAAAGAACAAATAGACACATTCTCTCTTGATCAAGGTGCAAATACACAAGAAGAACATCATTGTCTAAGTATCCAAATAAACAAAATGTTTCTTAGAGTTCCTGAATCAGTGAAGCCAATAAGACCCACCAGAAGAATCAGTAAAGTGTTGGCAGCAGTGGAATTCTACCTGAGGTTTAATAACTAGAGGCAGAGAGGGGCTTGATTTCCTCCAGAAAAGAAACCTTCTCATAGAACTGCAAGCAGCAGTCCAGAAAAAGAAGGGAAATGTTTAAAAACCCAGCAGTGGGAAATTTGGGCAGATGGGAACATGGAGGAACTCCTAGCTAGACACTTCTACATGGCAACATCGTGAGGTGAAATTCATTTATTGTTAATTAGGGAACCGAGCAATAGTATCGGAAGATGCTTTCTGATGCTTAGCCAAATAAACCCAGACATAAACCTGGCAGGTAGTGCAAATGGATGGTTAGCCAAAGCCAGCAGGAACCCTGAAGACCGCTCCGAAGAAAAACTTCACAGGGCGGCTTCCATTGCCCGCTGTGCCCTGGTCAGCCCTAGACGCCACACTTTGCTTCTGAACTCCCAGTTTCTTAGGATCACCTCCCGCAGACCGTGGAGTCACCCACAGGCTTGAATGATCATAGAAGAATGGTTTGGGATGTGGCACCTTTGAGCCCCTGGATGCCACTCAGATTATTTTGGTATTATTGCACAAATGCATAGCAATCTCGAAGCCCAGTTACTCTAAGACTTTTGAGGGCTTGGTAATGTATACGAATTTACACATATACAGACCCTGCAATGTATAAATTCTGCATATCTCTGGACCTTACCTGGATTGCTCAAACATGGTAAATAACAGCCCCTGCGCGTTTGTGATTTTGAATATTTGGTTCCAGCCAAGTTTGCTCAAACTCGGTGCCAACAATCTGGATAAACACCTGCAGTGCAGTAAATAGCACGATGTTTTCAAGGTCTGCTTAACTCCGGCGATACAATGCTATTAGGTGCTGGAAACGTACACATCATCCTGATAGTTGCGCAGGACTATTAGATGTTCCAGTTTCCACTGGCCACTTGAGATTGCAAACATGAATAATTTCCCAGACTGCTGTACTTTGACCACACAGCTACTGCCAGGAACCAGCCCCTGTAAATCTATAGTATTTTAACCCATATTTTAACCTATAAATAAAGTCAGTACATACATGTTGCATAGATGAGCAACTGCAAGCAAAAGTGATGCTAAAATTAAATAGGTAAAGGAAAAAATATGAAATTTATTTATTTAGTTTTTATTTTTATTTTTTTGCTTTTTTGGGTCACACCCTGCAATGCATGGGGTTACTCCTGGCTTTGCACTCAGGAATCACCCCTGGCGTTGCTCAGGAGACCATATGGGATGCTGGGAATCGAACCCGGGTTGGCCGCGTGCAAGGCAAACGCCCTACCCGCTGTGCTATCACTCCAGCCCCCAAAATATGAAATTTAAATAACATTGTGAGTTCCAAATTTGAAAAACTTGGGAGTTCTTAAAAGTTAACAAGTAGAACAAAAGAGAAGAATTGAGTTTAATCCTATAAACTGTTAGGCTCAATTAAGTCCATAGGCCAATAGAAGTTATTTTTTGACTCATTTGTTCAATGCCTGTTTAATAATTTTCATGTTTTAGCTTTTAATGTAATATTTCACCAACTAATTAATAAGTAGCTATATCTGAATTTGAGCTCTTTTATAAATTCTCTAACATGCATTTAATATAATTTGTTGGGCATACCAAAGTAGAGAAAATTGTTGTCTACTTTTTGATACTATAATAAACAAGTAATCAAGTAAAACTTGCTATTTATCACCAAGTGTTTCTCTATATTCCACATGTATTCAGTGACATGAAATATGCGATATAAACTTATGGTGACTTTTTTTATGTATACTTTATGTGGGGCTGGAATGATAGCACAGCAGGTAGGGCATTTGCCTTGCATGCAGCGGACCCGGGTTCGATTCCTCCATCCCTCTTGGAGAGCCTGGCAAGCTACAAAGAATATCCTGCTCGCATGGCAGAGATTGGCGAGCTACCTATGGCATATTTCATATGCCAAAAACAATAACAACAAGTATCAAAATGAAGACGTTACTGGTGCCCACTTGAGCAAATCAATGAACAATGGGATGACAGTACTACAGTGACTGGGCTACTTTATGTGAGGCCTTGTGTCAGACACAACAAATGATATGCAAGAACTGATAAGGTATAATTTCTATTTCTCAAGACATTTCCTATCTTGGAGGAGAGAGAAACAAAAACACATTAGTGAGTAGAGGCCAATATTGCACTTGGATTGACTTTCTGCAATATCCTTCACCAGGAACGTCCATGACTGATAAGACACACTAACACTAGATGTAAGACAAAATAATGAATTCTTTATTTTAATTAATTTTTTAAATTGAATCACCATGTGGAAAGTTACAAAGCTTTCAGGCTTAAGTCTCAGTTATACAATGCTCGAACACCCATCCCTTCACAGTGCCCATATTCCACCACCAAGAATCACAGTATACCTCCCCTCCCACCCCCCACCAAAATAGCAAATTCTTATTAAAAGAGGATGGCATTTTTTTTTTTTACATTTTCGTAGTCGTGCATGTTTTAGAGGCCACATCCTGTGGTACTCAGAAGCTACTCCCAGCTTAGATCTTGTGGGGTTCAAGGGGGTCACTCCCAGTGTTAATTGAAGAAGAATGTGGCACAAGGAACTGAATCTGGGTCTCCTGCCTGCAAAGCATGCTCTTCAGCCCTCTGCACTATCTCTTTAGCTCCTATCTATTTCATTGGAATGGTTATGCTGATTAGATACATATCATAATTGAAGAAGTTCTAAAGAATGACTCATTAGTAATGGACATTAGTAAATATTTCATATAAAGCTAATTAATAAGCATTCTCACTTGACCAATATTCTTTTCTTTCTCCCCCACCCCTCCATTATTGATCAAACAAAGAAACTTGATCTCTGAGTCTTTATCACAGTTTCCCCTCTTGAGTTCAGCAGGCACATGATCTCTCAGGAGGAATCCAGTGCTCAATCTCATTGCTGTGGCTCTTTACTTATATTGGCTTCTCCTTTGTACTTATACTGGAACATGTGCGTGACATCCTTTCAATGCGAAACGATTATTCCACTCTAACTGCCTCTCATTCTACTTCTGTTTCTACTTCTACCTCTTAGGTTCAGAGTTTTCAGTCTTCTTGAGCAGATGAACTGTAGCAATTTTTCTCCTGTTAAAACTTTTGCAGTTTCCAGACCACTCAGACGCAGAATTAGAGTGGGACACAGATGTGAAAGTTGAGAAATCTGTGGAGTTTTGCAGATTTTTCTTCTCTATCCAGCTATCACAAGAATGTATCCCCATCTGTCTGATCTTAGCACTTTAATCTTTTCCCTCTCAAGATAAACGAAGTTTACCAAAATTATATGTTGTGTTTCATGTTCTGAATAAAAAGAAAGCGAAAGGAAGAAAACAGTAAAATCTAGGACATCCATCTTTGTTAGCTTATATAAAAAATAACCTGAAGTTTAAAGGAAGAAATCACCTTGAGACACAAACAACAGGATATCTTACTCAGAATTCTTTGTATTGTCTGGCATTGAAAAAATGTATATAAGAATGTATATAAAAAAGAAAAATACCCAGAATCATTTTATTAATAATTGGATTATTTGTTGTATTTTTCCTGGGATAATAGGAGCAATAGGAGTTGTAAGTTTTGGGAAAAAGTATTAGTGATTAAAATAATGACTTCTTACATAAATTGCTTTTACTTCTAATCTCATTAAGATCTTGTTTTATTTGTTTATTTTTTATTTTTTTATTTGTTTTTATTTGTTTATTTGTTTTTAACATCTTATTCTAAAATTTTTCATTGAGGAGTTTTGCAACATTATGCAATGATGGGGTTGGAATCTATGCTATGATAGAATAAGTAATAGAAAGAAAGATATTTTGTAGTTACTTTTTAAAAAATGAGTCTTCTAGGTGGTTTGGATGGCCTCGTGGTGTTGAATGTGGAAGAGAGGTGAGGGAGAACCCAGCATGCAAAACATATATTCCACACTTTTGAGCTATCTCTCCACCCTCGCAAAAAATATGTGAAAGCAGAGTTAACAATTTCTGGACATGGTGTGAAGAATGAGAATTGCAGTGTTGTGCTTGAGACCTGGCAAACTGGGAAGGGGAGTAGACACGGTTTGATGTAAAATGAAGAAGCCAGAGAGTAAGCACAGGGGCTAAACCGTTGCCTTGGAAGGTTGTTACCTGTGCGCTACGCTCCCTGAGCATCCGCAGGTGTGGTCCCTGAGCACTTTCAATGTGGACCCCAGATCAACAACAATAACAAACTATTGTGATATGTAAATATGTAGAACCTGAAAACTCCTCTAATTCTTCTTGAGAAGCATTTTAGAGTGCAATGAAAATAGATTGGGAATGAAATACATAAAAATGGAATTTTTTACGGTATTTTGCATGGGACTGGAAGTCTGAATGTATGAATGTCTGAAAAGTATGAATGTCTGAAATTGCCAAAATAAAATGTGTAAGAAAGAAAAAAGTTAAATAAAAAGCTTTGAATTTTTTTTCATATTGGGAAAGACCAAAACTAATAGTGACTACATTTAAGGTGAATTTGAACAATAAGGAAAGTGTTCATATTAATTTTCAGTAAAATATTTAGTATAGAAGTTTTTGAAAATATATACTCAGAGATATGTGATATGGTATATTTGGGGGGGTTGATCAAAATGATTAGGACAGCAAATATGAGTAAAATACAGCTTTAGAAAAATCAACAGATGGTTAGTGCAAATTCCAAATGTTTTCCTTTATTTCCAGAAATAATCTTGAGTCAGGTTTAACAAACGTTTATTTGAGTCTTCCCAATACTATATAAAAATATCAAAACAAGGCAGAAAAGCAAATGCAATATAGAATTATGTGAAGCAAAAATAATGAATGTCAAAATGTTAATGGTCTATGTACTCAAAATCATAATATAGCAAAGTCAAGTCTAGTCAAACTTGTTTCAGTTCAATGAAAATGTTTTCAAATATCTGTGGGTGATAATAGCACAAATTTTATTTTCAACAAAATGTCTTGATAAAGCTTGAATATGAAGAAGATAAAAGATAATATAGGTATGTTTCATAAACTCCTTAAAAATAAATTTAAAGGTGTTGGGGAAATGCTACACAGCTCATAAAACTGCATATCAAAAAAAAGTTTGAAAGAAATTCTTGTATGCAGATGACATTTATTTTTTTGAAGCCGGGAATCAGAGGAGTCAAAATACTTTCCAAAAATTGTTCTCAGAAATGCTTGAAAGATATAAGGAAGGGTAGACTATGTAGGAGAAACCTAATCTAAAATCAGGTCTGAATAAGAAACAATAAAATACAAAATCACCTCCAGCAGTTACATTGTCCCTAGAGGGGGCGGAACTTGACAACTGGACAGGAGGAATACTTATGGATTTGGGGGAATAAGAAAAAGATGAGGGCAGATATAGCAGTAGCATCTGTCCAGATTTTTAAAAAATGCAACACTAACTAGAACCTATCTTTCTCCCTGTTTTTAAATAAATATTATTTAATTGTATGTTAGACTATTATTATTAATAATAGTCAAAGTACTATTAAATAATAATAGTACGTTAGATGGGCTGAAGCAATAGCAGATCAGGTAGGGCATCTGCCTTGTATGTGGCCGACCCGGGTTCATTTCCTCTGCCCCTCTCGGAGAGCCCAGCAAGCTACCGAGAGTATCTAGCCCACACAGCAGAGCCTGGCAAGCTATCCGTGGTGTATTCGACATGCAAAAACAGTAACAAGTCTTACAATGGAGATGTTACAGTGCCGGCTCGAGCAAATCGATGAGCAGTGGGATGATAGTGACAGTGACAGTACGTTAGACGGATAAGGCAGTGGTGTTTGGCCCACACCTGCTATGTTCAGGGCTTATTCTCAGTTCTATGCCCAGGGTTCACTTCCAGGTGGTGCTAGGGGTACCATACGCAGTGTCAGGGGTTGAACCAGGATTGACTTCATGCAAAGCAAGTCCCTTAACTCTGTCTATTTCTCCGATTCCTGTTATTTTATTCTTATAAGTTGAAATTTTTATTGAAGTAATATTGTACTCATATGAGCTTTAGGTGTGTATCATTATAAATAAATGTCTCTGTACACTATATTAAGCCACCACTAAAATCCAATTCTGTCTTTTATCATATAATTGACCTTGTTTCTCTCTGGTTAAGTAGATAGTAAAAAGATCATGGGAGAGGTTGAATAAAATATGCTCTGAATTATTATAAAGAGATTATTGGTAAATGCAGTAGAGGATAGGGTGGAGAATTGAGAATATTTGAAATGGAATATCTTAATGACGTTTATTGCAACCTGAACTGGATAATAGTAAGGATATGAAAGCTGGAGTTTCTTGGAAGTCTAGGAGGTAATTGGTGGGGTCAATGGTTTTGAATAAAGATCAAATACTTCTTATGGCAGAAGCCCCAGTAAAAGTTGAAAGGAAATGTTGACGGGCCTTCATTAAAGTGTTTTGGGAGGCTTTGCTTTTTTTGTTTGTTCGGTTTTGCTTTTGATTTTCATTTTGGGGCCATACCCTGTGATGCTTCAGGGATATGTTGGGCTCTATTGCCCCAAGTTTCACTCTCAGCAGTGCTCAGAGGACCATGCAGTAGTGCTGGGATCAAACCCCCATTGGTGACTCAAAATCAGGTGCTTTGGAGGTCTGGTAAAGAAAACCGAAAATTTTGTGTGCATATGGAAAGTAAAGGTTCAAAGAAGGGAAAGATATTAGAATAAAAAGATACAACTTATTATATTAAGTACAGCCTACATATTTAGTTTAAATCTTTTATGATAGAAACCATTGGAGTAGGGAATAATTAGTCTAGAAGTCCTAACTGCTCTGTTGAGTTGTCATAATAATTAGAACAAGTGAATAAAAGCATATTCTAAGATTCTTTCTGCCTACTCAGAGTATTAAATATTTATTTTCATAAAACTCCATAATTTCTATCTTGATAAGGCATAATTTAAAAGAAATAAAAGGGAAAGTATTTATAACTCTTTTTTTTTTCTTTTTGGATCACACTCGGCTATTCACAGGAGTTACTCCTGGCTTTGCACTCAGTAATTACTCCTGGTGGTCCTCAGGGGACCATATAGGATGCTGGGAATCCAACCTGGGTCAGCCACATGCAAGGCAAAGGCCCTACCTGCTGTGCTATTGCTCCAGCCCCCAGTATTTGTAACTCTTGTATGTTTGTTTATTTCTAAATAGACTCTGTTGTTTCTTTGTGGGGAGGGGCAAACCCTGCAATGCTTAGGACGTACTACTGACTATTCAGGGTTCAGTTCTAGGAGTGCTCAGGGTACCACACTCATTGTCTGGAGTCAAACTGGAGTCAGCAGTATGAAACACAAGTGACTTAATCCTTATACTATCCCTCAACCCTCAAAATTATTAAATAAACCCAATGCATTGAGTGGGTGAAATATCCTGAAAATAAGGTGCCTGTGTTGCCATCTGGTAATGTCACTAATAAAATGCCTCTTCTGTGTGAAAAAAATTAACCAATGCATGTTCTTTCTATTGATTAATATACCTTATATATAGGTAAGAGTGGAGTTATACCATTTGTAAAATGATCCAAAGAACTCTTACAATGAAGAGAAATGCCAAAGGTCATGTACTTTTTAATAGAAGTAGGATGTCCATATACTAATCTAACATTGAGTGAGGTTTTTGAGTTCCTAAACTATCACAGTACAGTAAATCACATATTGATCATTTAAGTTTAGCTTTAAGTATAGCTTTACGTTTTTACAAAGACTAGCCTTCAGCATTTTCAGAGATGCATGTAAGGATGCATGTAAAAATTCAAACTCTCTCTTTTACTTTTTAAGAGTAGTTCATCTATTTCATAAAAAGAGGATAGAATTATGTTAGTGGTGGAAACATTTTTGTATATGCTGCGAAATTTGAGATAATATAAAGTTATGTATGTGTGTATAAATACACACACATATATATGTGTATATATATATACATATATATATATATATATAATGATGGCTAGAGTAAAGGAGTTTTTTGAGCCAAGAGTTAGTTTCCAAGTAGGTACAGTGAATGATGGGAAGTGAAGATGGAGAAATATGTTCATCTGGAGGATCTGAACTTCACGTTCAGATCTTGCATGAAGTGGGCTGGAGAGATCTTCATGAAAGTTGAGATCTTGTCTGCATGAAGCGGGCTCTGTGGCCATGGCTGAGCCCCTCGTCTAGGCTGGGAAGGAGCCAGTCAGGCCAGAGGCACAGCTCTCCCCTGTGTCTGGTGGATGGAGTCTGCCCTGACCTCCTCTTAGGACAGGGTTTGGCCAGGGGTGTCTCAAAAACAAACAAAAATTCATGTAGGAAAAATCTAAAACCTTTAAGATATCCTCTGGTGCACTGTAGTATTGCGTTCCTCCTGACAATAACATATCTTATTGTTGCAAAATTTTTTTAAAAAATTAATTACTAAGCAAAATTTTACTAAAAGTTTCTAATGGGCACAGTTTCCAGGCAAGCAGGGATCTTAGCAAACATCTTGTTTCACTTAAATCATGCAAGTGTCAGAGAAGAAGTTGATAATATGGAAAAGTTAATTGACTACAGACGCTTTAAAGTGACTGGTGTTCAGACTAGATTTCAAGAGATTAAGAGCGAAAAGGGAGATCTGTGATTTCTCCAATGATTATGTAAAGCAGAGATGGGAGGTATAATGGATGCAACCAAAAGTTTATGATAGAAAGTGAGTGATTGCTTCCAAAGCAGTGGTTCAAAGTTATTCAAAAAGTTATTCAAAATGTTGGTACTCCAACATTTTGCAGTTTCTATAGCACCCATAGCACTCTGGTACTATTTCTTCAAATTCCTCTAAAAAACACCTAGTATTTAATGTTTTCATCCTTTATCATCACTGAATAACTTGACATTCTTTTACTTCGAGGAACTTGATGTTTTCTTTTTCAGGTATTAAGTTGAAGTTTCATAACTTCCTATGACTGTACAGTTTGCATTCAGTCCTACAAACAAGAATATGTTTAAGGTCGTAATTTTTTTTTCTTGTCCTAGATCCAGGCAAAAATAATTACAGTAATGACAGACATAATAATTATAGAAAAGTGATCTCTCTATTAATTACAAATATATGCATATTTGTATATATCTATCATTTATCATATACATATTTATATTATATTTATTATATATACCATTAAAAACCCTTTAGTTTTAGTTAGGGGTCAAGAAATAATGCACTAGTAATAATTGATATACAAGAATAATTAATGATTAAATCTCCTATGAGCAAGAGGCAGGAATAAGCACTTATCACTGATGCCCAAACCTCAGAAAAACAAAAATAAAATATTCTTTTAAGTCAGACATTGTTTTTTGGCTTGTCATTTACCCCTGAATAGGTCTCTTGAATTGGGTAAATTAATTTGGTTTGTTCTCTACTTGGAGAATTTTGAGTGAGGACTAAGAGTGAATAGTACACTCAGTCTGGATTCATATCCCAATGAGAGAGAAGGTGTATTATGTCACATGTGAGTCATGCCTGGTCACATCTAGGATGACGATGACTGTGGATTATATAATCAGAGCTTCTGAGTGTTTGCCTTGAAAGATAAAGATAATGAATAATTTTATTGGAGATTTAGAAATACTGTACTTTCTTTTGATTACTTGGAATCAATTTAGAGAGAGAAATATAAATAGCCATATGTTAATTAAGTGGATAGGGTTGCCAAATAGTGATTTTTAGCAATAGAAAAAGTCAAGGGCTTCCCACAATTATTTAAATCTAGTTATTTGTGCACTGTCACTTATTATTAGGGGAATAAAAAACAAAATAAAATGAGATATCAATCCAGTTAAATGCCTATTACCAAAAACCAAGTAAATTCTAATGAAAGGATATGGGGATAAGTAATTCATACAAATTCTCAGTGGTAAAAAGTGGTAAAATTTTATGTAAAGTCTATATATAATTGCATGGAAGTTTCTTAAAAATATTTGTAGATGGAACCACCATATAGTTCAGCAATTCTGATTCTGGGTATTTATATAAAGAATATAAAAACATTAGTTTGAAAATATACACACTACAAAGTTTGTTGTATAACAAATAATAACCAAGGTATGGTTATAATATAATTTCTATCAATAGAAGAATGGAAAAAGTTTGCATGATACACACACACATATCACTGTATCACTGTATCACTGTCATCTCATTGCTCATTGATTTGCTCGAGTGGGCACCAGTAATGTCTCCATTGTGAGACTTGTTACTATTTTGGGCATATTGAATACGACACAGGTAGTTTGTCAAGCTTTGCTGTGCGGGTGAGATACTCTCAGTAGCTTGCCTGGCTTTCCAAGAGGGGTGGAGGAATCAAACCTGGGTCGGCCACGTGCAAGGCAAATGCCCTACCTGCTATGCTACGGCTCCAGCCTTACTCACACACACACACATACATACATACATACGTACACACACACACACACACACATATATATATATATATACATATATACAAGGAATTGCTACTTTTTCCACAAAAAATATGAAATATTTCACTGGTTAAGACGACTTAATGTTGAAGAAATTATTTTAAATGAATTTAATCAGATAAAAAGATAAATGCTCCATTATTTTACTCATATGTCAAAGAAAAATCAAAACAGACAGAGAAAGATAAGAAATCAAGGCGTTAAAGAATCTAAGTAAGGGACAATAAAAACAAGAATAAAACAAGCGGTTAGATTCTGACACAGAATTGAAGTTACTGGAGGTGAAAGGGATAAGAGTGGGTAGAATCAGTAAAGGGGGTCAATGTGATGGTTGTAGATAAAAGTTAGGCCTTAGTGGCCAACATCCTGTCCTGTACATATATAGAAAGTTAAATTTTAATACATTTTTTGAAGGGCTGGAGTGATAGCACAGCGGTAGGACGGTCACCTTTCACACGGCTGACCCATGTTCGATTCCTCCGCCCCTCTCTGAGAGCCAGGCAAGCTACCCGGGGCGTATTGGGTATGCCAAAAACAGTAATAATAAGTCTCACAATGAGAGATGTTACTGGTGCCCGCTCGAACAAACCAATGAGCAATGGGATGACAGTGACAGTGACAGTAACATTTTTGAAAATAAATATTGCTTCCATTTTAAAAAGAGAAAAGAGTAACCTTCACTTCTTGTATAATAGTTCAGAAAAGAAAGTAATACTTAAATAAATAATAATATTATCCATAGACCTTTCTAAAAGATGTCACAGACTATTTCTGAGTTTCTATCTAAAGGTGGGGAAATGGAGTCACCACAGACTGAAGGATTGACAGATGTTCAGCATATTTAATTGTGTTTGGAGGTTAACACAGGTAGCCTATGAGAGAGCTGTTTTCATATTAAATATGCAGCATTGAGATTTTATTTTTGAAATTATTGAATATCAGTAATTTGTATTAACATACTGTCTGTATTTGAGGATGGAAAAAGCATAGTACTTTCCCCAAGGAAAGCAATAAAATGTGAAGTTAAATAGCCCATCTTTCTTAGCTGCTACTCTACTTTTGCCTTTTCCATTTCTTTCACAGATATTGATATGCAAATGATAAAAAGAATAAGCTACTTTCAAACTTTGTTAAATATTTATTTAAATATAATATATTTAAAAGCTTGTGTGTTCAGTATTTTGCAAATTGTTCTGTGAAATAACTTTAAAAATCAGGGTTTATATGCTACATTAGTTTGTGGTTGTGTGGTTTTTTTAAGAAAGACTTCAGCAGCTCATAATGTGGGAGTTAGAAAGAAAGCAGAATTTTTCCATAAATAGTGAAGGGGCTTGTTTATAAAATCTGTGCAACAGAAATTGCTAGTGTATCTATTAGTGGAATATGACTTTTTCAGGAGTTCCCTTTTTCCCTAACCTTTTATTAGAAATTTTGATTAACACACATGATTTTTAAGACTGAAGTGTTGATATAAGTTTAAAGTGAAAACTTAACTATTGGAAATCAGAATTTTCTGGTAATGTTTTATTTTAATCAACCATAATTGTCAATTTACATGATTGGGAATAAGATATATTTGGATTTTTATAACGTCACTACCTCAATCTCTTTTCAATAATACGAAGTTCTTAAAATTTTACTCAGATCTTTCAGGAGCTGCAGTTTCTTTGATTTTTGAGATTTACTATTGGTAATTGTAATTGAGTTTACATTAGTGAAATCTGAATGTTTTTATTGAACCTGTTAAGAACTCTTAGTATTATTTCATCTTAAAATTAAAATATTTTGTCTCTCTGTGTCTTTTGCTAATTTTCACAAGAATAACTACTAGCAAGAAACTTAAGAATTCTTTGCTTTTATTTCAACTCTCAAGTGTCTAACCTCTAATTTCTGGGGAAGAAAAAAATATGTACTAATGCATGAGCCAAGGTATGTTCTGGCTTGGGTTGCAAAATTCTGAGGAAGAATCCAAAGCAAACCAGAAAACTTTCACTTCATTACAAATACATTAGAGTAAGAAGTCTAGTCTCCTCTCATAGATGTTTTATGAGGTGATAATGAGGGAAAAATTCTCTGGCCTAGACAATAACACATAATTTAAAGTGGGTTAGAACAGATCAATTCAATTCACTCAACTCAACAACAAAAAGGGCTTGAATGACATCTTCTGGTTGAGAATAGAGTTTTTTAAAAGACAAACTATAAAGAACTGATGGACATTAATGAATTTATCAGTTAAGTAGTTGCTATCAAAAAAAATGTACAATGTTTAAGGTGTTTTCTTGGATCCACAACCATTGCTACCTTTTCACTTCCCAAGTGTCATTTTGGCACTCTTAGCAGATGGAGACAAAAACAGACTGAACTCAGAACTGATGGTTCGATTACTTCAAGATATATACAATATTGTTCACAACACTGCATGTGTTCTGGTGTAATAATGGTCCCTGGAGGAAATATATAGTTGCAAATATGTATTTCTCTGGAGGAAATAAATATCATTCTTCATTGTTAAGAACTTTACCGAACTCAAAATATTCAAGAATATTGAATATTCTTCTTAAGCTGGAAATGTAAATAACTATTTTTTTTGGTGCTACGCATATCATACATTCATGTTTTGCAGTTTTTTTTCACTTTGTTTTGTCTGCTTTGGGACCCATACCAGATGTGCTCAGGGGAACTTTGGAGCCAGGGATAAAAATCAGTTTATTGGTTAGACTTCTACTAAACTTCTACTAGACTTCTTACTCCCCTGCTGTACTATATCTAATATTTCTTTTATAAAATGGACAATAAAGAAAAATATATTTAGAATTTATTAGGGAAATATTTACTGGCTGCAATAAATTTTATGTTCGTTGTGCTTTCTTTTAGCACCATACCTTTGTTTTAATACAAAAAATCTTTAATTGGGCAAAATATAGGACATTAATGAAGATACTAGTAATATTCCTGGCATCTTTATTTGCGCATTACCATATAACTATAATAAAAGTATTGTTCCCATGTTCAGTTTTAGATTTTAATAGTACTCTCATAAATAACATCCTAGAAATACATTAATTCTGTAAGAAAACTGAGGCTCAGTAAGTTAGTTAATTCATCCAGTGTTATATTTAGTAAGTGAAGGAATGAGAAATGAACAACATCCTAAAGAAAATAATTGGAGTAAAATGTCTTGGAAAACTAACACTTTGTTCGAATTACATTTTTTTTAATTTTATTGAATCACCGTGAAAAAAAATGCAAAGCTTTCAGGTTAAAGTCTCAGTCATGTAATGATTAAACCCCCATCCCTTCACCAGTGCACATGTTCCACCACCAAGAACCCCAATATACCCCCTCCCACCCACTCCCACCTGAGTAGCTAATAATCTTCACTTTATTCTCTCTATACTTTGAATACATTCAATATTTCAGTAGAGAATTCACTATTATTGTTTGGAATTTTCCCCCAACAATCATGCCTGCTGAAAAGGTACCATTTAATAATTAGTTTTCCATTGCTGAGAATGAAGATTCTAGGAGCTCACGCGGCCACTGTTGCAGCCGTGCGGTATTGGCTTTCTGATATTTTAGCTCAGTTCACAGTCTTGATTCATTTCTGTAAGAAGCCTCTCTGGGTGCCAAAATGGGTTAGAAGACCTCTCGGATCACAGTCTTTAGGAGCAGAGGGTTCGTTTCACGAGCGGCAGCTCCAGATCTTATCTGAGCGGAGAGCGTAACGCCCTCCCCCCCACCCCATCCCATGATCGCCTATGAGCCACATCACTGCAAACTCATACTTCTGGGTTGGGAGTCTTAGGAGGTAGCTCTCGCCATGTGGGTGTTGCTGCCGCCGCTGCCATCTTCCTTGCAGAAAGACAGGGTAGAGAGGGAAAACCCCTCCCCCGGCGGCATGGGGTTGTAGCACAGTTCACAGTCTAGATGCATTTCTCTAAGAAGCCACTCTGGGTGCCAAAATGGGTTAGAAGACCTCTCGGACCATAGTCTTTAGAAGAAGTGGGTCCCTGAATTACATTTTTAAGTGAGATACTTTCTTACATTGTACTAGAAATGTATTTAACAATAGAGTCATTTAGTAATGTTTAAAGAATGATTAAGAAAATTAATTGATGAATCAAAAGGTTTTCTTACTGCAAATTTATCTTTGGCAAGTTTCTCAGGATTTGAGTTCTTCGTACCTGAAATGCATAAGAGTATCTGGGAGGGCCCGAGCGATAATACAGAGGGTAGAGTGTTTTCTTTCTTTCTATATACATGTGTATGTGTGTGTTTGTGTTGTTATTGTTGTTGTTACTGTTTTTGGCATATTGAATACACCACGAGTAACAATAAGTCTCACAATGGAGACATTACTGCTGCCCTCTAGAGCAAATCAATGAGCATCAGGATGACAGTGACAGTGACAGTGTATATATGTATATATGTGTCCAGATATACACGTCCAGATATATATATAGAGAGAGAGCAGATATATATATATATATATATATTGAGAGAGAGAGAGAGAAAGAGAGAGAAGAGTTCAAACATAATCTGAAGCACAGAACATTCTACTAAACATTTTTATTTATTCAAGTAGGGCCTAACATGAGCTGTAAACAGAAAAAAAAGCTCAATATACAAACATTATTCTCACACCAGACAAATGGAAAGAATTATCTCCTCCTAGAAAATTCCAAACATAATTCATACCACAAAAAATACTTTAAAATACCTAAACATAAGAAGTATACATAACAACTTAACTATTTTTAATGACCTTAAAAATGTTCTTTTAAAGTCACAGCATATTAGATGCTACGTGAGGGAATGGGATTAGAGGGGAGAAGGCGTGCGCCTGACCTGGTTTCTATCCTGTGACCTCCAGAGACCTCCTGTGGTCTCCAGAGCATTGCAGGTCATAGCTGTGAAGGTCCCAGTACACATCCTTAGCCCTAGAAATGAAGTGCAGGCCTAGTAACAAGAAACTACCCCTGAGACTTTCCAACAAGCACTTCTTAGGAACCAAAAGAATAAAAATGCTGAAGGACCATGTATTTTGTTGTATTGTTTAGTATTTTGAGATCTCAATGTTTGTGTTTAATGCTATCAATATTTAGTTTGAATTTCATATCAATATAATGTTTTCGCATCAAATGTTAATGATGTTCTAATGATTTGCAATGTTACACATATTTGGGAGTTTTACTTGGCACTCTTTTATTTGCTTAAATCTCAGTGTACCTACTACCAATGTTCAGTGCCATCCCGTTGTGCAAATAAACCCTCTGCAAATTTCTCCCAATCCTCTGACCCTTTCGCTCTAGCAATTATATTTTTAATAGTATCATAGAGTCATTCTGCCAGTGATTGTCTCTGGTTATTTATAAGAAAATGCCTTTTAAATAAAACAGATTGATGCCATTGTAAAGTGAAAATGCTTATGTTGTTGACAAATGAATATGAAAAGCTGATGTTCACGTTGCCAAGTTTTGCAAGGAATGGAAAATCTGGCTCCATTCTTATTGCTAATAGTACATGCTCAGATTTAATGTTGAATGAAGCATGATAGGACTCTTGTGAAGGAGGAAAGATAAATGCTAATTAACTTGAACTGATCTGATGTTCTTCATTAGTGCTAAATATTTCTGAATTGCCAATGCCTACAGATCCACAACGAAAAGTCTCCCAATCTAGTTTTGCATATTTAGTAGCATATGGAGTCTTGTCAGACAGCCAGGAACCTCCTCGTCTACTTCATTCTGAAACAGGGGTTGCCTCTAATTTAATACTTTGAACTGAATCTATTTAGGATTTAATCTGCTTTAATTGCTATTAAGATATTTGATATTATAAAACAGCTGCTAATATCATTTGTGACTTAATGAGAGTCATCCTGTAGAATAGAAAAGGCATAAAAATACTCAAATCCTCTTATTTTGAAAGCTGATTTTCACACTAAGGTGTTTGAAAAATTTTTGGAGATAATTTGAAGTGTAAATCTGCAAGAAGATTTGAAGTTACAAGGTAGAATGTAAAATTTTACTATAAGAATTAAGGCCATTATTCTGAAGTGAATCTGAGCTTAATGTTCCAGAGGTACATGTTAAAATGTTTTTGTTATTTCCTTGCAATTCAAACAAACTTAGTCCGTGAGAGTTAACACTTGCTGAAAATTGGTTCATATAATGCATTTTGGTGGGGGTTAGACTTTGAAAACTCTTGCAGTGTGTTTTCTGGTTGGGTCTTTCATAAGACTCATCTTAAGCATTTGCATACAAATCCGCCTAGGAAAATGTATTAGGAGTGAGACAGCAAAATCCTCCAAGCATGTTCATGACATAAAAGTAGTAAACTATTACCAAAATTATAAACTGTTACTTTTGTTATGCCAACTATTGCCTTTGCTATCTCAACCCCTACAGATTTACTCATATATTATAATTTCTCTGTAAAAATAGAGACTTTATTAATATTCCAAGGACAAATTCAAAGACATTGGTTGTTAAAAACAAATTCCTTCCCCGCACACGCAGGGAGCTGTGAAGGCCCCTCCCCCTCAAGAGCGCAGGGATGACTCTTGAAAGGATGTTAGCGGCTCTGCGGGCGGCTCTCTCTCACCGCCCGAGTTCGGTGCTCTCGAGCCGCTTCTCCACCCAGGATGGCTGTTGCCTTGGATAGATGAAGGAAGAACGAACGAGGGCCAAGCTGGTTGTTGATTAGTTGCCATTTATTCAATCTCTCGTCTCTTACAGCTCTCTCCACCCCTCTTTCTGTGTGTCTAACTGCGCAATTCTTTTTTCCCTCTGTAACCGGCTCCTCTACCTCTCTCTGCTGTCTCTCCTTCAATTCATCAATACAATCAACAATCTCTTTCTCCAACCATCAATTCCCTTCTCTCAACAATCCCCCCTTTTTCCCCTGCAGCTGCTGTTTTTCTCCTCTCACCATGCCTTCCAACCATGCCTCCCCAGGGGAAGCGTGATCAAAAATGTTTTTCCAGACTTCTTGATCACCTGCTTCCCACAAGGGCAAAACAGCCTTTAGGTGTGTTTCTCCTCTCCTTAGACCTGCAACTCAATTAGCATCTTTAATTCTCCTAATGTTTACCATTCTGTATGGACACAGTATTAGACACTTTTAGGCTTGTAGGGTGACTCTCCTGGGGACATCTTACCACAGACTCAGACAACAGTGCTCAGGCTGGATCAATCATTCCTAAACCTAGCAAGGTCAAAATCTTGTTAGTACCTTTGGTTCATGATAGATTTTGTCCATGACCAACTTCTTAACTTATAGTTAAGCATTAGGGCACTTTGGCCAGGCCCATTTCGATGCCAGGGTAGCTCATAGTTCACGTCTTGCCGTGGATCCATCCAGTCCCTTTTCAGGACCCTGCTTTTGGGGATCTGGGAAGTAAGGGCAACTGAGGCTTAAGTCGAGAGAGCGGATGTCCAGGAGGTCATATTATCTGGAGTCAACAACTCCCAAGTCACAGGCTTGTCTTTTTAACTGTCTTCCTGTATCCATACAAAAAAGAACTGTTCTGAAATAATAACCCTGAAAGGACAGTAAGGAGAAGATAAAGACAATATTTACAAGTCAGAGTCTGATCAGGAGACAAAGGTAATTGACAAGTTGGGGGGCAATCAACAAACACAAGCTCCCAGCAGCCAGGAAGGAAGGGCAAACCAACCATTATCATACATATGGGGATTTTAAAGTGCCAATATCCTTATGCCAGTTCATTCGTTCCTTTCCAACACCAAACCTTTTGGTAACTTCTGTTCTGGTTACAGATAAGGGTTTGCTTTCATCGAACACTGCCTCTTCCTTTGTTTTGATTTTTTCCATCACTGTCACTGTCACTGTCATCCTGTTGCTCATCAATTTGCTCGAGCAGGCACCAGTAACGTCTCCAGTGTGAGACTTGTTGTTACTGTTTCTGTCATATTGGATATGCCACGGGGAGCATGCCAGGCTCTACTGTGCAGATGAGATACTCTCGGTAGCTTGCCAGGTCTGAAGAACAATCCAAACAATCCCAAGGCTAGGTTCCAGGCAACTGGTGACAGTCACTGTATCCAGAGTCTACTGAAACTGTTAATGTTTTTTGAAATCATTGTTTATGTAATAGGAAAAGATATACTCAGACTGTTAACTGAGTCTTTGAGGAAAATGTTCCCATTAAAAAAGGAAAAATAAAAATTCGGAGGTCAGGATAATGCCCTGGAAAAACAGTTTAGGAATAATGGGGCAAGCAAACAAGCCCAGGAAAGAATAGAATAGATTCTCCAGCATGTGCTTTCCCATTAAAGGATAGAATAAAACAGTTTAGGGTTCTTAGAGATGTAGAGGGCAACAAAGGAAAAAAACAGAACAGGAAATTCTCACAACTTTACTCTAGATTTTAAGGAGATTGCTGATTGGCTATGTGAAATATCCTAGCTTCTGTTCTTAATGTACCCATTGAATTTGGATGCCCTTACTAACTCTCCTTAACTTAAAATCAATGGCTCCCCTGTTGGGTACCAGACTGGGGGAGAAATAATAGTACTGGACCAATAGCCAATCTGTGAGTTCACTGATGGCTGCTCACAAGGCCCCAAAGCTTGGACAGTTCTTGTGTGTTCCTCTCATGCCCTGTTGTCTACCTTCTGTGGACAGGGGTGAAGTTGCCAATTCAACTGACTGATTGTAGTAAATTTCCACAATTCTTGTGAGTATTGACAGATTGTGTTTTTAACGAATTGGCTTCATTCATCTACTTTATCCAATTTTAGGTATAGATTGTTTATATTATTTCTTGGTTATCCTTCTAAGGTCCTTGGGATCGTGTTGACATATATATTTATATTTCTTTTGTCTTTATTATTGATTAATTATTGGTTTATAAAACTTAGAATTTCAGGGACTTAGCTTTATAATTCTGTATGTGAGTAGGGATCACGACACCCACTTCCAAAGTTAGAGTGCCATTCTGCTACCAAGATCACTCTACCAGTTTCACAGACCCTTATTCCCTCTGGTAAACACAGTATTTTTTACTGACTTCAGTAAAAAAACACAGTTAGTTTGGGTTTGGTTGTTAAGTTTTATTTTTTGCAGTTTGATTTAGTTATTTTTCTGTTATGAGAAAGATATCTGCTTTATTTTACTGACTTTTATTTTACATTAAGATGTATCTATTTTGTCTCAAAAAAGAGAAATTCTATGTTTTTTAATGACAGAACAGTATTTCACTGATATGTGTCACAGTCTCCTCATCAAGTCATCTGTTAATGGACATTTGGATTGACTCTATGTTTTGAATATTGCTAATAATGTTGCGATAAACATTGAGGTGTGAATAGCTTTATAAATTAGAGCTAATACTCCTAGGTATTTATCCAAAGTTTATGAAAGTAGTAATTTAAATATATAGTGGATGCTCTCAAAACATCTACTAAAATTATTAACATCGACCCATCATAGCTTTGTCTTCACAACTCTTCTCCCTTTCTTCTTGCCTTCCTTTTGTCTCTTGATTGACCCTATGGTTGACAATACGACAATAAAGACCGTATGATTGACAATATGGTCTTTCTCCATATTGCCCTCAAAGGCATGGCATGTTCTTTTCTTTTGAGAGCACTGAGGAAGACACTATCTTTTCCCTTCTTATTATTTTGCTGGGGATCAAACGCAGAACATCACATATTAGAAACATGTACTCTCTGACTCAGCTATATCCTCATCCTACTCACTATCGTTTTCATGGGGAGAGAGATACATGTAGCAGTGCTCGGGGCTTACTGCTGGTTTTGTACTCAGGGATACCTTCTAGAATGCTCAGAGGAGCATATCGAATCCAGGTCAGCTGCACCCACGCAGGCAACTTTCTCACTACTATCCTAGCACGACTCACTCTTTTTTAAAGTCAATCACCTTTTGGTTTGTTGGACAAACTAAAATGAAACACTGAAAATACTTGAGTTTTGAAATAACTCCAATGATCTGCCCTTCAAATTGTTTTAAAAAGATTTTGTGTATGGTTTTGTACAATTTTCAAATATTTTGCAATACAAAATATGTCTTATTCTTTTTTGAATTCAATATGGTTGGCTGAATAAGCTGACTTCAAAGTTCCCCAAGAAAAACTATTAAATGATGTTTTACATAATATCAATAGAGAAAAATTTTATATTTAAATTTTAGAACTATCCATAGCTGAAGTAGAGACTAATAAAGTCAACAATTGATCCTACCTGATGAATCTTTTCATTGCTGTTGTTACTATTAAGATACGATTTTACAGGGGCTGGAGTTATAGCGCAACTCATAGGGCATTTGCCTTGCACGTGACTGACCCTGGTTTGACTCCCAGCATCCCATATGGTCATCTGAGCACCGCCAAGATGAGCACTCTTCATTCCTGAGTGAAGAGCCAGGAGTAACACTATGTATCGCTGGGTTTGACCCCCCCACACAAAAAAAGCAAAAAAAAATAAATAACATTATGGACTGGAATGATAGCACAGTGGGTACGGCGTTTGCCTTGTATGCAGGCAACTCGGGTTCAATTTCTCCATCCCTCTCAGAGAGCCCGGCAAGCTACCAAAAGTATCCCTGCCCCCATGGCAGAGCCTGGCAAGCTCCCCGTGGCATATTAAATATGCTAAAAACAGTAACAACAAGTCTCACAATGGAGACATTACTGTTGCCCGCTTGAGCAAATCCATGAACAGGATGATAGTACTACAGTATTATAGTAGTAGTATAATGTTTATGGCCCTAATGTAGTTATCCCGCCACTAGCAAATTATACAGTACCCTCCACAAATGTCCTTATATTACTTCTAGTTCATGTCTTCATTCCCTCCAAGTCCTTCACCTACTTTATAAACTTTTGTGTCCTGTCTTGGTTTAGGGAGTACAGGGATGGTCCTCTGGCATTACTCCTGTCTCTGTGCTTAGGGATTACTTCTGCCTGGCCTTGGAGAACAACATGTGGTGTGAGGACTCAACACCCTGCCAATCACATGCAACACAGTATCTTTTTTTTTTTTTTTTTGCTTTTTGGGGTCACACCTGGCGATGCACAAGGGTTACTCCTGGCTCTGCACTCAGGAATTACTCCTGGCGGTGCTCAGGGGACCATATGGGAAGCTGGGATTCAAACCCGGGTTGGCTATGTGCAAGGCAAATACCCTACCCGCTGTGCTATCACTCCAGCCCCAACAACACAGTATCTTTATACAATCTACTTCTTTTCTACAATTCATCACAAACTTTACTGTAAGCAATGTATTTTCATAATTCACTGTATCACTCACTGTCATCCATTGCTCATCGATTTGCTCGAGCGGGCACCATAATATCTCCATTGTGAGACTTGTTGTTACTGTTTTTGGCATATCGAATATACCACAGGTAGCTCGCCAGGCTCTGCCATGCAGGCGGGATACTCTCAGTAGCTTGCCGGGCTCGCTCTCTGAGAGTAACTCACAGGGTTACTCTGAGAGAGACGGAGGAATCGAACCCGGGTCAGCTGCGTTGACAATTTTACTCTTATTTGAACTTAAAAAAAAAAAAAACAAGACTGCTAATTAAGAAAATAATGCAGAAAGTCACTCTTCATTAAACAGTGAAAATGATTTCTGAGAAATATGTTTCATAAGAAAAAAGTCTTATTTTTGCTTCAAATTTGCAGAAACAATTTTGTTGTAATGTGTTTTTTCTTGGTGGCTCTATATTATAAAATTATTTCACTGTTAAAAATTTAACATCAAATATAAGTTTTTGAGCTACCATAGAATTCAAAACACTGCTGCATTTGGGAAACACATCAGTATTAATTCTCTCTTAAGAGAAATGGACATTTTTCTTTCTTTCTTTCATTTTTTTTTTGCTTTTTGGGTCACGCCTGGCGATGCACAGGGGCTACTCCTGGCTCTGCACTCAGGAATTACCCCTGGCGGTGCTCAGGGGACTATATGGGATGCTGGGAATCGAACCTG